>NC_091750.1:45634588-45934588 GCF_043380555.1 Nothobranchius furzeri | reverse complement strand
GGGAATCTTAAGGCGTTCCCTGGCCAGCCGAGAGACATCATCCCTCTAGCGTGTCCTGGGTCTTGATTTAGGTCTCCTCCCAGTTGGACATGCCTGGAAAACCTCACCAGGGAGGCCTCCAGGAGGCATCCTTATCATGTGCCCGAGCCACCTCAATTGACTCCTCTTGACATGGAGGAGCAGCGGATCTACTCCAAGCCCCTCTCGGCGGATTGAGCTTCTCATCCTATCTTTAAGGAAGAGCCCAGAAACCCTGCGGAGGAAACTAATTTCAGACGCTTGTATCCGCGATCTAGTTCTTTTGGTCACTACCCAGAGCTCATGACCACAGGTGAGGGTAGGAACGTAGATCAGCCGGTGAATTGCGAGCTTCACCTTCCGGCTCATCTCTTTCTTCATCACAACAGACCGGTACAACGCCCGCATCACTGCAGACGCAGCACCAATCGATCTCCCGCTCCATCTTTACCTCACTTGTGAACGAGACTCCAAGATAAACACTGGTAGTGTTTTCTAAAATCCAAAATAAATCATTTCCAAGTTAAATCATGCTGCAGAACAGGCGACAGTGGCAGACCAGGATACATCACCATGAATCCTCGTTGTGCTGGCAGGATTATACACCCGGACTAAACAGGGTTACTGTTGTTCCTGCATGCTAGCTGCCTGTAATGATAATTTTAGAGGATCTTTGGATTTATATTTGGTCATTAAAATGAGTCTTTGTCACTTTGTGTCACTAGTTTGCAGCGATGAACTCACTCACAAGTTTAAAGGATATACTGTGATGACGGAGGATGAGCGTTATGAAGCCCTTCGGCACTGCCGTTATATTGACGAGGTGGTGCGCGATGCTCCCTGGAGTCTTACCCCAGAGTTCCTCCACAAGCATAAGGTCAAGAGTCTCGCCATGATGGGTTACACAGCTCTTTACGTCATACAGAGAGAACAACAGACCAGAAATACTTTTGTTTCTTCACAGATTGACTTTGTGGCCCACGATGATATCCCGTACACGTCAGCTGGATCAGAGGATGTTTATAAGCACATCAAGGAAGCAGGTAGAGGTTCAAACAAACTCTTAGGATTTATATCCAGTTCTGCTCATTCTCTCCCTGGAATCAATTTTCTGTATTCAAATTAGGAATGTTTGTGGCCACGCAAAGAACAGAGGGAATCTCCACATCAGATCTGATCACCCGTATTGTCCGGGACTACGACATCTATGTTCGCCGCAACCTGCAGAGAGGCTACACCGCTCGTGAGCTGAACGTTGGCTTCATTAAAGTGAGTAAATATGAAGTATTAAATAAAAATGTGTACATTAAACTGTTCATATAAGTTGCCCCTCCCCAACAGGAGAATAAGTATCGGCTCCAAAACCAGGTGAACAAGATGAAAGAGACGGTCCGAACAGTGGAGGAGAAGTCGAAACACTTTGTCAACAGGGTGGAGGAGAAGAGCCAGGACCTCATCCTCAAGTGGGAGGAGAAGTCTCGAGAGTTCATCAGCAACTTCCTGGAGCTGTTTGGACCAGACGGAGCTTGGGTATGTTCGATTTTATTTTAACAACAGAATACACCGGGTTAAAGGGAAAGGTTCGGGACAGCAGCAGCTCAGGAGGTCAGTTCGATCCCGGCTCCAACCAGAAAATTCTGCTGTTGTGTCCTTGGGCAAGACACTTAACTCACCGTGCCTTTTGGTGGTGGTCGGAGGGACCGTCGGCGCCAGTGTTTGGCAGTCCTTGCCTCTGTCAGTGCGCCCCAGGGCAGCTGTGGCTACATCGTAGCTCATTCCCGCCAGTGAGTGAATGGGTGAATGACTGATTGTGTTGTGAAGCACCTTGGGGGGTTGCAGAACCCTAAGAAGTCGCTATGCAAACACAGGCCATTTACCATTTCCTCAAACAATTTTTTGAAGTGTTTTTATATTATGTGGAGTCAAATAGAAATTGTCCCTATTCTGTCACTGTGTCTTTGGGAAAACCACCTTACCTGCCTTGCCTCTGTTAAAAGCACCATGGATAGATGCATTTGCAAAAACTTGAAGTAAATCTTTAAAGTAACACAGAGCAGTTTCCTGCTCCTCTGCCCTACTGGTTGAAAGAGGAATTACAACTGTCGTAAAAACCCTGCTGTAGCTAGCGCCAACAACGAGCAAACACTAACATGAGCCAACTAATACAATAAACCATGAAGCAAAAAGATCCACATTGTTGGACAAAAATATTACTTTCAAGCCCAGTAGCAACAAAGCCAGGTCACCATCAGTCTGTGATTTAGCCCCCTTTAGCGCCCTGTAACTGTGTTTTAGCTCTTTGTGTCAACTCATTACGCTCTTACTTTTACTTCCAGGCTCAGCCATGATTGCAACAGAAGAAAAGCAAACTTCTTCTGCTTTTTATTGATGATCGACAAACTGGCTAACCACTCCACAAAACTATCAACTGCGGTTTTTGGTCCTTAAAAGGCTGCAGAGCGATGTCAAATATGAAACTGGTCAAGTTTCTAATTTCAACAATCCTTGAGATCAATGTTAAAACTCCAGCTTAAAGTTTAAAAAATATCTGCTGTTACTTTAAGCCCCAAACCTCTTTTAGTGCCCTCACAGTGTCACGATTAGGTCGGAGGAGGTCGGACCCAAAATTCAGAAACCCAGAACAACTCGAGACAAGAGAGGTTGTAAGAAAAAAAATCCTTTTATTAAGGAGGTTAAGCAAAATCCAAAAGAACCTGAGAAACTAGAGGGGGACAAAACCAACGCTGACAACATCAATGGACCGACAACACAGAGAGACACAGGCAGAGTATATATACAGACGCTGGGTGATAGGAGACAAGGGGCAGGTGTGTGGGAATTGGGCACAGGTGAAAACAATGAACTAAGGAGAAGCAGAAATAAGCAGGGGGAAAAAACCAAATATAATCCTGTCAGGGACTTGCATACTGTGACAGCTGCCCTGCTGCCACAAATCCTGAAAACTAAAGCTACTGAAATAACCAAATTAAACTAAAAACATAACAGAAACAAGGACACAGGGCAATCTAAAAAGAAAAGAAATGATCTATGTGGGGAAAGGAAACACACACACACACACACACACACACACACACACACACACACACACACACACACACACACACACACACACACTAAATGAGGCAGGAGAACTGAAACACTAAACCAAAAGGTGGAGAGAATGGAGAACACGAGGGACACAGAACATGACACACAGTTAAGAATGTTAATGTTCTCTTTGCAGCATTTTATATATTTGGGGCAATAAGTGTTGTAATTTTGGATGTAAATAAAATATTGATTTATAAATTTGATCGACATGACTGAGTCAAAGATCAGTTAATGGGAAACATTAATCAATGCCTTTTGATTGACAAAATGTTCCAGCCAAGAATGACTGTTCTCTTTCCTTTCCTTTCCTCAGCATGCATTCCAGGAGCGAGGCGGCCGAATGCTCCAGGCATTCTCACCCTATTCGTCCCCCCGCGGCTCCCCCAGCAGCAGTCCCACCAGGCAGCGTTCTGTTTCATCTGAGTCACTCTCCTCCTTCGCCTCTCCTCCTTCCTCCCCATCATCCACACCTTCCCGCAAAAAGAAAACACGCTGCTCCCTTAAAACGGGAAGCCACTAGTCATCAGTTTGGTATTGAAAGTGGCTAATAGTGGGGATTAATGTGTATAGATTGAGCTTGTTAATTTATTAAGATGTTATTAAAGTGTGAGTCAATTATATAATAATGTAAATTATTTACATTAGTTGACGAGCAAAAATAAAACCTTTTAAAACTTGAATTTGGATTAAAAAATGTGGGGAAAAATACGTATTATGTTTGTTCAGACAAAAGACAAAACTCCCAAATATACTCTTCTAAACTCCCCCCCCCCCCCCCCCCCCCCCAGTGAACAAAAATATCAAGTACTGCTTCAAATGGAATACTTAATTGGCATAAATGTTGGGAGAAAATTTGTTTCTGAGTAAAAAATATAAAACACACAAAAGCACCCCAAAACATCTGGATCTTGTATTTTACAAGCTTATGGATCAATTTGTGAACTAACTCACCATAGAGCATTATTAAACACGGTTTTATAGGCTTCAGATGTTTTTCTTTGCCATTCTTTACAGGATTGGATGGTAGAGCATTGGCTAGCACAGTTGTCTTGCAGAAAGAACGGACGCATACCGAGGCCTATGGAGCTAGCGTGTTCTCTTCATACATGTGTGGATTTTCTCCAGGTTCTCCGGTTCCCTCCAACAGGCCTAAAATGTGCATGTACGGTTGACTGGAGACTCTAAACTGTTCTTAAGTATGAGCGTGACAGGTTGTCCCTGTGATGGACTGGTGGCGTGTTCAGAATGTCCCACACCTGTCCCCTGATGAATGGTGGAGACAGACACCAGCTCTCCACAACTCTAGTGAGGGGTAATGAATGGGTGGTTGGATTATCATAAATGCCCCTAGCAGGTCTGTAAGTGATGATGCATTTTAGTTGTATCCAAGGGCGTCAGTTTGTTTTCAGAATTGCTGGGGACAATAACCATACACTTGAGTGGGGTTTAAAAATTGCTGGGGACAATAAAGGCAGGCTTTTTTGAAAGTGTGTGTGTGTGTGGGGTGGGGGGGGGGTGGGGGGGCACAGCTGCCAATCACAAATTTTGCCGGGGACATGTCCCCGGCGTCCCCGGTTAAAATGACGCCTATGGTTGTATCTTTAATTTTCCTCAACATTTGAATCTTTTGATTATATTTGGCGTTTTATATTATCTTAATGTGGAGGTTTGTGTCTAATTCAGAGGCTGTGGTCAGAACAGGGACGTCCCTGCTGCTTAACAAAGCTCCCTCTCACTGGTGGGTCACTGCTGGCCGTGCCAGGCTGCTGCGGTGGGTAGAAGGAAAGATGAAATCACTAGATGGCAGCACACAAAGCAATGTTTAGCAATGCTGCTACTTTATAATTAATCAATTCTTCATTTGATTTTCCTAATTCTAGAGATTACTTACTGAAAAATGGAGATTTAGCGTTTGTGGTGAAATAATATTTAGCTTGTGCTCCTCTGGAGGTTTGTACTTGAAAGCAGACCCAGCAGCATCCAGACCTGCAAACAAACGCAGTAATAAACCTCAGAAGGTTTTTACTAATGAGGGGAACAATTTTTTCCGGTTCAGAGATAATGCCATTTATATATTTAGTTGTGTGACATCAGGATTAATATGATTTTTTTGTTTTTGCTTACCTGTGATTCTTCCAATAGAGCTATTGAAAGTAGCTCCCACAAAGCCTGATATGAGCTCCAAGGCTGACTCCAATCAGGTGAACTGAACTCAGAGAAGCACCACTATCCTGAAGGGAATTATTGTTATCTTCAGATCCCAGGCAAAGATTAAACAGGAACAGTAGCGTTTTGGGGGCGCCTCATACCTGCATCTTTTGAATGAAAGCTGTGATGTTGTCTGCTACTTTGCGTGTGTTCTCCACAGCTTTGAGATAGTTGAGGGTGGCAGCTCCTCGGTTCCAGTCCACCAACACAACGTTCATGTCTTCCCTGACCAGCAGTCTCTCTGTGATGTCCAGCAGCCATGTGGGAGGAGATCCTGTGGGCCGGTACCCGTGGATGATGAAGGTGGTGGTGTGAGACAAGTTGAACTGGGGATGCTGGGTTAGATTGGTGTGAGAAATAAGAGTGCCACAGGTGTGGTTATGTCTGGTGTACAGCAACAACCTGACTCTGACGCTAGTGCCAAGGAATGCATGAGCAATGCTCAGAATTGAGATTTCATCACATTTCTCAACCGGGTGCGCTGGAGATGAAAGAGAAAAATTTAATCAGGTTTTGAATAAATAAAAGTGTGTGAAAACATTTAGCGACTTGTTTCAGGGTTCTGTCATGGACTATATCACACATCCAAATTGGATTTTAACCATAATGTCAAACCTCTAAACCTGCACAAACAAGCTGTTATTTTTAATAATACGTATAAAATATTGGCGCTTTGGTTGGTGGTTGTCCTCAGAATACAGTTTCTAGTCATTTCAGGGTGGTCTCCCTTGTTCTCTTTAGAGGTAGACCCCACAAGAACTGTTTCTTTTTTTTTTTCATATTCATCTTTTTCTTCATTTTATTTCTCAAAGGACACAGAGAACAAGACAATTGCAGTTCTTCATACATTAATAAAGTTGTTAGTATAGATACGTTGAGTTACACGTTCAACTTAGAGTCCTTACATATTGGATTATTTAAAGGGGTACTTTGCAACTTTTTCATATTTTTAAATCCTTTTCTTGAGCCAGTATTTGCTAAAATGAGCCTACAGGGTTAATAAAAGGGTCCCAGCACCTATCGCCCCTTGTAGCAGGAATGTAGCACTTGCAGCATCTCAGTTCCATGCTTTTGTTCTTTTTAAACACAGAAACAGTTTTGTTTACCTGTTTTGTAGCTACAGTTTCGCCGACGGCTGCCGGCTTCTTCAGGCTGACAACGTCCTCTGCTGCCCGCAGACGTCCTCTGAGTCTGAAGAAGCCAGCAGCCGTCGGCGAAACTGTAGCTGCAAAACAGGTAAACAAAACTGTTTCTGTGTTTAAAAAGAACGAAAGCATGGAATTAGAAAGACACAGCAAGAACACACCTAAGATGTTTAAAGCATCTCAGTTGCCGGTCTGGTCTGGCTGGGAGCCAAGCAAACGGATGTAGCCACCTAGCTACAACCGGAGCTAACTCTGTGGAAAACCCAACGACCGCATGGAGTTCAGGTGGAGGTTTGCGGCGCATTTTCATGAAAAGTACCTTTCTGTGAATAAAAAAAATTACATCGGTAAGTTTATAAGTTATTTCCGTAATGAAAATATATTTTGCTTTGAGCAAGTTTTCACTATTTTTAACGTACCGTATTTTCCAGACTATAAGTCGCTCCTGACTCGCACCAGCCATTAAATGTATAATGCAGAAGAAAAAAACATATATAAGTCATATTTTGGGGGGACATTTTATTATTTTTCTTACAAAATCTGAGACCAAGCGTTTCACATTGCAAGACAAGTACCGGTAACAATAACAGAATAATGCGCCACAGCAGCGCGCCACGGTCTCCAGTAGAGGATGGCGGTGTTTGAAACCCTCCCAGCGGGACAGGGGAACTCATTCTTGGGTCGGAGTCGGCCCGCAGCAGCACGGTGTAGCCTACATATTTTTTATATAAGTCGCTCCGAAGTAGCAGGACCGGCCAGACTATGAAAAAAAGTGCGATTTATAGTCCGGAAAATTAGGGATGCACCGATGGATCGGCATTTATCCCAATCGGCCGATAGCGCCCCTATCGGTTTTGATTGGAGTTTTCAAAATAGATCAAAGCAGACCGATCAGGTAGGGTTGTCACGGTAACCGGTGTAGCGGTAAACCCCGGTAAAAAAAAAGTTGACAATAATAATAACCGTCTTGTTTTTTTAAAAACTATATTATCTCGGTGGATTACCGTGGCTGCGGTGTAGGCGCGGTGACCCTTACCAGCCACCGTATCATCTGCTGAAGTTGCCGGCGGCACATGCGCGCTTTGTTGTTTACAACCAAAACTTTCTTGAAGCTAAAGCTGAAATAATGGCCAAAGGAGGAGATGGCAGTGCTCAGGAGGACATTTTTTATCCCTCAAAGAAGACAAAGTCGGAAGTACGGGCATCTTTTGGATATATGAAGAATGCAGAGGGACAGTTGATAGAAGACGGCTATCTTGTTTGCAGCACGTGCAGAAAAAGTGTCTGTGAAAGGCAGCAATGCTTCAAATCTCACGACACATCTGCGTGACCATCACCCACAACTCTACAGTCAATGCAAGGCAAGCTAATGTTAGCGTTTTAGCTAAAATGTGTGATCCGAGGATTTGGGTTGAGGGAGAAAGCAACGAGTCGCTATATAAAGCAGCCGAGCGCCGCTACCTGCATATAAACCGTGTCACGGACACCCCCATGTTGAAATGACGCTATGCATTACGGTGCTCCCAGGGGCAGATAAGAGTTGGTCTCTCCGAGAATAATTATGAATTTAACAATGATTACTGCCTGATGACATTTTCCCACATCTGCAAAGCTCACTGGAAGGACACAAACCGAGGACAATATTTTCCTGATATAGGGTTTATTACTCAAGTAAGGGTAAAAAGGTATCTGATTAGAAGGCTACTTGAGTACTGAGTATCATCTGGTCTAATATTTTTAAAACAATGACATCAAACAGACATAAAATAAGAAGTTATGGGCAAATATTGGTATTTTAAAGACTAAAGGGAAAAAATGTAAACAAATAAACAACATAATTACAAAATAACACATTTTAGGCAAAATTTAGACACAAACTGAGGACAATATTTCCTGACATACAGGGTTTCTTTAATTGTGTGAAAATGTAGCACGTTTAAAAAAAATACTGCGATAATACCGAAAACCGTGGTAATTTTGGTCACAATAACTGTGAGGTTAAATTTTCACACCGTGACAACCCTAATACAGACCATTTTAGATTAGGTTACATTTCCTTTCTTCCCAGATTATGTAGTTTGTAGCACTCATTATAATGTTGTAGAAAATTTCTGGCCAATCCAAGTGATCGGTATCGGTGATCAGCATTCTTTGATATTGGTATCGGTGATCGGCAGCAAAAACCTGATCGGTGCATCCCTACGGAAAATACGGTTATTATTAGTATTTGAGATTAATTAGCAGGCTAAATACATTTCATATATTTCCAAAACGTAATACTTGTTTGTATCTTGTACAGCCAAGTAGCCTTTATTCTGGACTCAGTACAATTCACCAAAAGTAAAGAGACATTATACAGATGAAGTAAGCACAAGATAACTTACTGGAAGAAAGAGAATTATTATCATGAGAACCAGAACAAGGCAGCCTGATAACAGTCATGTGAAAATAACAATTAAAAAGTATGTATGTTTAATAGAAATAAAAATATATTAGAATTAGTGTAACTCACTGTGATCCAAACAATAAATCAGCCATAGCTGATTAGCAATCATGAAATGAGGTCTGGGAGTTTTTAAGTTTCATTCTTTTATTACATTTTTTTTCTGAGATCTGTTAAAAGGTCAGCATGGCTGCCTGTGTCTTCAACATCAGCTAAGCAACGCAGCAAGTGCAAGTACCAAGTACCTGTCTTGACCACTTCATGAATGGTTTTGTACTTTAAACAGTTAGGCCAAACCTGTTATTTTTTTCTCCATAGCCATTTGGATCATTGGAGACAGCTATGTAAGACGCGGTGCCCAGAGAGCTGCAGAGACCCTCTGAGACAACCTTGGCCTCCCTGACGTCCGTGTCTCCTGGTTCGGTTGGGGCGGACTGAGGTGGAAAGACCTTCTCCCCTTCTTTTTCAACTCCATGCATGGAAGAGCAGCTCCTGATGTTCTTCTCATCCACTGTGGCGGCAATGACATGGGGGTGGTCAGCAGTGTGAAGCTGGTGAACATGAAGGAGGACCTGCACCGGCTTCACCTTCTACACCCTCATATCACACTGTTGAGAACTGTTCTTCCTTCACAACCCAATGTTCCACTCACTCTGCAGCTCTCTGGGCCCCTTTTATTATTTTAAGTATTTTTTAAATGTCCCGGCACTTTGTGTCCTGTTATTTTATAAAATGTGATGTAAAAAAAAAAATTATGTTTTTGCTCAATTACTGGAATTTCTTTGGTTACGACAAAAAGGAAGGAAGAATCATTTATGCCAAGTTGTTTCTACAACAGGCCTGTTTTAAGTCCAACAGTTTCTTAGCAGCCAATTGAAATGTGTTCTTTACTCACTTTACTTGGTTTAAAAATCTTACTAAAATAAACAGAGTGCTGCAAAACCCAATCATACTTGTTATGTAATATTAGCTTTGTAGATATTTTTACATAGATATTTGTGTGCTAAAAAAACCCCAGAAACTGAAATAATTTGTCATTCTTTATTGAAAAACAACAAAATACAGGTATACAGAAAGTGTGGGAAAATGATAATGTGAAGGTATTGCTCTTTAAATGTAATACTATTCATCTTTAAAAAGAAAAACTCTAAAATGTCCTGTACAGCAACATGACAGAAGAATGGTGGTCTGTCTGTCAGAATGTGCTGAACAGATTTGCGCTATCAAGAGGAGCCTTTTGTGTACGAGTTTACGTTATTGTAATATTGGTTTGGGTTATGTATCGCCACATTAGCATGTAAATGCTGAACCAATCTGGAATAAAGAGGGCTGATAGGACAAACAAGTAAATAAGAGAGAAATATAAAAACAACTAGGAAACTATCAGAACCGCTCACGGCGCATGCGCAGTCATGCATCAACACCGCTCGCCCGCTAATTCCCTAATAACACACGTTGTTCGTTTTTATTTCTACACGTTTTTTTACTCACAAAGATTGTCAAGAAAGCGTGTTTGTTGTATTCATGTCAAATTAAACTGATCACGAAACAGATTTTTATTTTAGAAGATCAGGAGGCCCTGAGGAAAAAAAGGAATATTAGTATGACTCTAGTATGACTTACAAAAGCAAGACTGGTGAGTTTTGTTATGTTACACACGGCCAAAATTTTCAAGTTGGATGGGAGCCACAGAGCAGAAAGGTGTAGGGATCAATAGACATCTGGGAGGTGGACAGCATGAGTCCCGAGTAGATGAGCAGAAAGATCCTTAATGACGAAACTGATTGTTAGTCATGGGAGGATGACTGAGGACTACCCAGGAGGAGGAGGAAGAAATTATGTGATTGAGAAGAGAGCTGGAAATCCAGAGATCTGTGTAGAAAATAAGTTTCAATAAAGTAAAGATGAGTGACTGGCCACCAGCTGTTTTTGTTCTCCTGCCAGATGAGATGATGGTTACAGGTGTGAGGATGCACCTTCTGTTATAGCCTCATTAGAGGAGTTGTCAGGTAACTCCTCTGTCGTACAGTGGTGAGCAGCCTGGCTGAGGAGGAGAGAAGGAAAAACCACACAGAGTAGAATACTAACTAATAATTACAATTTCTTGTTGTGTAGCTCACCTTACATGCACTTTAAAACCTGGACATGTACCTGCTCACAGCATCCCGTTTGTCTTTGGAACTGGGCACAGAGAGGTTCTGGAACAGGAATTTTGTCCGAGTACTCCTGATATGGGAGAGGATACACCACCACAGAGTCGAACAGCAGGTCCATAAGCTTGTGCACATACTGTATACTGGAAAAGGGTTTTCAGTATTACAATAGTTCTCTATAAACATCATTTTGGTTTTATCATACAATGTATGACATACATGAGGTTGGATTGGTCTTTAGGGCTCTCACTGTGTAGTCTCCACGTTTGTACTTTGGGTACACTACAGCATATCTCAGCTCACCAGCTGCTGTTGTTGCATGTGAGCGTGCTGCATTTTCATTATAGTGCATTGCAGCAATTTGTAATCTGAAATAATCAAATAAACAAACCATATAGATTTTAGGCAAAATTCTACATTTCATGCTAAAATGTAAACAATTAGAGGCATTAATTTGACCATTTATTCTATTCATTACCTAGACAGCATTCCTTTGAAGGAGAAGACCTGACTTTTTGGAGTGAATCTGATGATGAGGCTGTGGAAAGCCTCCAAGGTGGATGTGTGGTACTGAGGGCTTATCTTCTCTACGTCCTTCACAAAGCGTGGAGCTGACAGAATGGCAGTGAGCTTCTCACATGATGCTGTGCCTACGTTGAAAATGTTAATTACATAAATTACAATTTGATCAACTTTAGCCACTGTTACAGAATTACCGACTGACACAAAAACAACCTGAATTTTCTCAGAGCCTGACAGTAATAGTCATGTGGACCGTTTCGTCGGCCAGGGCTTCGAGATATGTTCCGATTCGTCGCTGATTATAACCTTACATCCCGTTCCACATTTTGTATACTTGACAAATGAGCCTGAAGGCGGTGCAGACTGATATTAGTTAAATGAAGTGAACCACGTCTCTCGAACTTTGCATTTAGGTAGGGTATTGAGCTGCAGTATTTCTGTGGTCAGGTCTCTCTCCGAGTCTGAGAGCTCCATGAACGGTCAGCCCGCGCAGCAGCTAGGCGCCACATCGGTCAGACATGCACCGGGCTGACCGCTGGGGAGAACCGGGTGGAAGAATGGAACACAGAAGTGTCCCTCCAAGAACTCCGTCATATTTCAACCCATTTTTATGTTAAATGCACTGGGTTTTACCCTTTTACCCATCGGCATATGCCCTATTAATTATTTTACCGTATTTTACATCTAAATTTCATGGTTAAACAGTAGATGCTACATGTTTAAATGATAGTTAGCTAGCTACTTCGATAAACTCAGCTATTTTAAAGGCGGCAGTGACCTAAAATACATAAATACAACTTTACTTACCAAAAAAAAATGAAGTGGAGACTCCTTGGACGCTCTATTAGTGCAATTAATACCACAGCAAGTCATTTTGTCCAACAATTGCACCAATAATATCCAAAACAGAATACACAAACACAGAGACTCAAAATCCCGAAACAGTTTCCAGGCGAGATCGAGGCTATACTGAGGCCTTTCCACGGAGCTAGCTCTGTGGTCACGTGTGTCGGATGCTCATTAATTATACAGAATTTTAGGCTTTTAATACACTTAAACAGAAGAGTGAGAAAAAAATTCACCCCCCTCAGAGTTGTCATGAGTGTAAACTAGATCATTTAAACCAAAAACATGTTTTGGTACCAGGCTGTAAACATGTTTAGTTCTGCTGTGAAATTGGTATTTTTAACATGGGAGTCAATGAGGATTTGCTCGCTTCTGACACCAGCCTCCAGCGGATGAGGGTGGAACTGCAATTTTTGTTACTTCCGGGTTGGAGTCAATTTTTGAGCCGCATTGTGGGGGCTTGGTGGACACCGACGATTAGGGATGCCGTCAAACTGAAGAAATAGCCCTATCAGGTCTTGTTGGCCGGTGGGACTCCAGAGTCAGCTCATAGGTACCGGCAGTCTAAACAGAATGCGGCTTGGGTGGTCGCGGAGGCAAATACCCGGGCGTGGGAGGAGTTCGGTGAGACCATGGAGCAAGATTTCTGCATGGTTTTGAGGAGATTCTGGTCCACCATCCGGCGCCTTAGGAGGAGAAAGCAGTGTGCAATATGCATTGGTGCACCAAGCTTACTTTCTCTCCAGGTTTCATTTATCAAACGTTCCTAGAAACTGTCCTATATTCCCTCCTATGACCAAAATTTAGAGTGTGTGTATGAACAGTCAAAAGACTGTTCTATGAAACAAGTGGTGGCCTCTCCTACGGACGTTCCTCCACAATCGTCTGATAATAAATCCCACCTGTGCGTACCCAGGTGCTCGTGTCCATTCGCAGTCATTTACATGTAGAAACACCCTCAATTAACCATATTCCGTCACGTTACGTACTCAGCACGTGAGGGTATTCACAGTTTTTTTCCCGAAAAAAATAAAAGAAAAACTTTATTGACAGCAAGATGGAAACACTGGCTGCCGAAATGCAAAAGAACCAAACAAGTTGCAGAGATTATAAACGCGGTTGGGACAGAGGAGAATTCCTGTCAGAAATAAATAAAAAATAAATGTGATAAATCTTCGAGTAACAGGTTGTTCAGGAGTTGTCTGTGTAATGGTTTAATTTAGATGTTAGTTAATGAGCCATAAGACATGGGATTCCATAGTAAATATGAAATCAACCTTATGGATCTGTGGGTACTGTTAACCAGAAGATTGGAACTTTTTATTGCAGGGATTAGGTAACAGCTTCGTATTAACTCAGAGACAACAGAAGAGAGAGTCAAGTTTAAAAGTTTAAAGATGTATTATTAAACAAATTAAACTAGACTAACTTTAACACTAAATGTATGGTGTAACTAAGGTGAATGAGACGGAGAATGGTGTAGTGTTGAATGTTGTTCAGAACCAGCAAATCTGGAGAAACAATTAGTTCTGGTGGGAAATGAAGGTGATGTCTTCTCGCTAAGCTTTGATTAGGAGATTCATAAACACATTCGACGCCATTCTGTCGGCCTACATACCCTTTTGGAAGTCCCCGTTAGATCAGGAATGTCGAGGTCCAGCTTGACCCTCTCTGGAACCGAAGCCAGTAGGAAAAGCAGCGGTTGCCGACCAGACCAGTCTTTGAGATACTTCCGGGTCACGACAGTTTGTTGGCATCCAGCGAGACCCAAAACTGGGTCGTGATGGTTCAGCTTTTATTCTGAAAGGAACCGTTGCAGCAGTTGGAACAGCAACAGATTTTATCCAGCTTGTCGTTGGTTCTTTTGGCTGAAGAGGAAAGTTACGGATTGGTCACTCCGACAACTTCTCTAGAACGCTTTGAATTGGCGTTAAAGATGACGTGGGCATAGTTTTATACTTCGGATGTTTTGGTTTATGGTCGAATGAAAAGATGACAGATTTACCAAACACCACCAAAACTACGCCTCCATCAGATCTGGCAGATTCTGATTGGATCAGTAAAAGCAATGTGTCATGTCTTAATGCTGTGAGATCAGTCCTAGTGGAACATTTAAAGTCATATTACGTATTATATTCTATAGAATTATAATAAAGTAATTAATATTTTGATTTCACAGATTGGTCACATCTTATTATTGTCCAACACTTTGTTTGATTAGCTTTATTAAAAATAGAGTTCTTTGATTTATCAAAAGGAGAGAGTCCTTTTCTACATTCTTCTCTTGAGCTGGAAAGAAGCAGTTTACAGCAAATGCATGAGACCTTGAGGCCATATCTCATGCAGACTAGTTCTGTGTCAGAGGAGAGGGGGCAAATGACTTGTGGTGGAAAACAGTCATTTCATTCCGTTACATCTGTGTGGAGTTAGTTATATTTGGAAATGTTGTCTGAGCACGCAGCCTCAGCCTCTTCTGAGCTGATGACCTGTTAACCCTAACCCTAACCCTACGCGCGGTCAGAGATGTTGGGAACCTTTATGCACAAGTTGTCCCCGGACGAGCCCCCACGAAAGAAAAGAAAAGAAAAGAAAAGAAAAGAAAAGAAAAGAAAGATTGGATGATCCAGGGGGATCTTTTGTGTGCTCGTTTTTTTTTTTTTTTTGTAAAGGTTAACTTGGTTTGTGCAATTTTACTGACTTTGGTTTTAAACACCTTCGTGTGGGTACATCTTTTAAAAAAAGCTTTTACCAGGTGTTTTAATCAGTAAATTGTTTGGGACTTTTATCAACTTTGGGCTTTTAGAACACCTTCGTTTCGGTAAACTTTTAATATAAGTTTCTACCAGGTGTTTTTATAGTTGATAATTCGTGATGTTAACCTTTTAGAGAGATCTGTTTGCTTGTGTTTTAATACCTTTTGTACGAATAAACCCATTTTAAACTCCGCCGCCAGTTCTTATGTTACCCCCATCCTTCACATTTTTACCAACACATGTCGGGGATGTAACATAAATGGGGGCTCGTCCGGGAATTTTTTAACAACAGATCGTGAAGGAATGTACAAATCCCCTGGTGGTGGTAATTTTAATGGTGTTTTGTTTGTTTTAAAAGGTTTGCAATAGATGACTTGGATGACTGGCGGGTGCATCTGGAGGCCCCGCCCCCACAGGAGGATCCAGTCAAGCATAAAAGGACCCAGATGACCCCCACAGGCAGGCTTAGCTGTTGCACCTAGCGGGTTAGCATTGGTGGTTTACTCCACCATCTCGGGAGCACCCCAGGAAGGGCAGTGGCTAAACCCCTCCCTTTGCTGGTCAGAATGTGCAACAGCACATGTGCTTAATCTGCCCGCCTGCGAAGTGCATGAAGAGTAGGGATTTTTAAACAGCTTGTTTCGTTTTTATCTGGCGTCGCTTGCTTTTAATCCTCCAGTGTCTTCGTCCTCCATCCTCCAGTGTCTTCGTCCCTCCAGTCTCTTCGTCCTCTGAGAGACTTCGTCCCCTTCGTCCTCTGAGAGACTTCGTCCCCTTTGTCCTCTGAGAGACTTTGTCCGCTTTATCCTTCGAGAGACTTCGTCCCTTTCATCCTCCAGTTTTTTTTTAAAGAAAAAGTTCCAAAAGTTAGGTTTGGTGTGTTTGTTTTACTAACTTTTATTCTTTTTCCTTCTTTCATGTGCGGGGGTGTCACAGCCACCAGCCTTGAGTGAGGAGCAGGAGCCAAGATCACCAAGCTCCAGTGAATCAGCCTGAAACCGCCCCTCCTTCTCCTCTCTCCCGGGCTGCTGAGGAGCACAGCTGAACTGAATCTCCCTGATCACCAACACCTGTATAAAAAGGCTGTGCCTTCAGCAGTCTGGGAGGCAGCAGTGCAGGGGTTCTCCTGTCCTCCTGGTTTTTTGTGTGTTTTCCATCCCCTTTTGTTTAGACACATTTCGATTTGATGCAGTTTTAAACTGTGATAGTTTAACTCTTGGTGATAAAGTTTGGATGATCCAGGGGGATCTTTTGTGTGCTTGCTTTTTTGTAAAGGTTAACTTGGTTTGTGCAATTTTACTGACTTTGGTTTTAAACACCTTCGTGTGGGTAAAGCTTTTAAATAAAGCTTTTACCAGGTGTTTTAATCAGTAAATTGTTTGGGACTTTTATCAACTTCGGGCTTTTAGAACACCTTCGTTTCGGTAAACTTTTAATATAAGTTTCTACCAGGTGTTTTTATAGTTGATAATTCGTGATGTTAACCTTTTAGAGAGATCTGTTTGCTTGTGTTTTAATACCTTTTGTACGAATAAACCCATTTTAAACTCCGCCGCCAGTTCTTATGTTACCCCCATCCTTCACATTTTTACCAACACATGTCGGGGATGTAACACAAGTACTAAATGATAAATAACACACAATGCGTAGAATGGTCCCTACGCACGAAATATGCACAGATCTGTGCATAAGTTTGATAAATGAGGCCCTTACAACCCGCTCTGCATACTCTACATCTCCTCCTTAATTCTGGGGGCAAAATCGGTTCTTCTTTGGAGAAGAGCACTGGTGTCCGCAGTGCCAACAGCTGATCCCTGGTGTAAACAATAGGTGCATGGATGGAGCCGGAGGTATTTCCCAATGTGTTCCCAACAAGTTAAGAAAACAGTAAAAAATTAACACCAACAACACAAATGTACTCCTGTGGATCGTGCAGTTGAGGGAACGTATGCCCACAATAAGGGCATTAAACATGCAACACAAGACAAGCAAAGAATAACACAGCTGATGGCTTGTTTGGTTTAGTGCTGAACTTCTCCTGAAGAACCTAATGAAGGATGAGGAGACATTTCAGCAGTTAGATTAAGGTGTTAAAAACATATGAGCGTACAGCGAGTAGAGTACAACAATTTTTTAACGACAGTTAATTAAAATTAACACTAGGGGCAGTAACTTCTCTACATTAAGAGCTAGTGGGGCCGGGCTCCACCAGATGGCACCCTTGAGTTCTATGCTCTCTTCAAAATAGTCAGTGGAACAGAATGGTTTGTTTGTACATTTATATTCTAGTGGACAGCAAGCATGCAGCGGCACTGATCCTCACTCCAGATCAAATTTTTTTCCCCAGCTGCCATTAACATAGAGAAGAAGACGAGTACAGTGACAGCTGCCATCTTGGATGGGTCCCCAGTCGCTCCCAGCACATTTATTTCTACTGGAAAAGGTGTTTACTCAACAAAAAAAAATGCATTTTATTATAATTTCAAACAAAATCAGACATATGGTATGGCATGATAATAATTAACATATACATAAAACAAAATAAAATAATAAAATAAATTCCCTACAGGTAGGCTAGTAAAGTCAATATCACATGATCTGTTTTCAGTAGTGCGCCAGTTATTACAACCACATGCTGCACAAAAAACTGGCATTGCAGACCCTGCGTTGACTCCAGTTTGGTTGGAGTGAGGATCCCACCTAACTGGCGGTGATGCTGTTATGCTCTCCAGCCATCAATGACATGTCTACGTATTCATGTCTATGGACAGCCCTGTTAAACTGTTTAAGGAACTTTTCAGCACTCAAAAGGATTAAAATGTTTAAATGGAACACAATGAGGTAATAAATGTTAAATGCACCGGCTGTCCATTAAAACCAAATTAATTCATGGATTACCAGATTTTGACAGTAGAGTTATTGAGAAGTTTGCTCAGATCGTTGCGCATCTTTTCTGCTCAAGAAATAAGCAACACTGGTGACTGACCCTTTCAGTGACCCTACAGTGCAATATCTAAAAAGGTTATTCTTGAATTACATTTAAATATTTGCATTTCCAGTGTGTAGTTTTTCTTGTTTATATAATAAGGATCAAAGTTACATTGCATGGATGAATTAGTGGCAACCACGTGTGTGTGTGTGTGTGTGTGTGTGTGTGTGTGTGTGTGTGTGTGTGTGCGAGAGAGAGAGAGAGAGAGAGAGAGAGAGAGAGAGAGAGAGAGAGAGAGAGAGAGAGAGAGAGAGAGAGAGAGAGAGAGAGAGAGAGAGAGAGAGAGAGAGAGAGAGAGAGAGAGAGAGTTTGTGCCCAACCTGTCAAATCATGCCTCCACTGCTAGGGGGTGCTAAAAGCAAGCCAAATCTGCAGAGTGTTGTTTCTGGGTGGGTGGCACCGGTACGCCTTTGTAGCATCTGCAGTGGAGTGAAGCATCTTGTTGTTGTTCTATCTTTGGCTCAAGTTTTAAAACCCTTGAATGTGACGTCACTGGCGACTCACGTCCAGTACGGATTAAAGATGGCACCTTCTCCGGCACTGAGGTGCTGTAAACGGGCTCTGAACTGGATACCTGTCCTGTTTATTAACTTGGTTGTTGCCTGGTCTTATTATGCGTATGTTGTGGAACTCTGTGTGTGTGAGTACACCTTCCTTTCTCCGTGTTTAGTCGTCGCGAGGCGCGTCACGCTGTGCCAACTTTAATAAGCAGGTTGAAGTGAGATTTTAAATAGTCCCTCCTCTCATTAGTGCTCTGGTCAGACTCTGCAAAAACAAAAACGCCTTTTCTGGTTAAAAATTAATATGTCAGATGTTTTACATTTTTTTACTATAAACTTTTGACCTATCATTGAAAGTGGCTGTTAATCACCTGTAACAGAGAAAAAACCCACAATAAGTCAGTTCAATGTTTTATTAATGATTAAAGTGAGTATGGATGTGTTCAGACTTCATTCATGTTGTTCCTGACCCAACAGAATCATTTTAATAATGGTGATTGAGATACTGAATATTTAAATAATCACAGTTTAATCTTGCATTTGAGCATTTATCAGTGTTTCATAGTTGAGTATTTAGGCTTAAAAGTGAGATTTATCACATAAATACAACTAATCTAAATGCTTTTCTCTCATTGGCAAACGGTAAAATTAATAGATAAATAGCCTTATGATTATTATTTTAATAGTACATGCTCTGATTTTTAGTTTGTTTTTAAGTCCTTGGTTATGAGTATTTTGGTAGCACCTCTTAAAGACTCAATAATTATATTCACGTTTTATTATATTCACCATGCCCATTCTAATTGCTTATGTGACTGTGTTAAATTTTCTTGAAGACGTGTTATTTGCCTCCAGCAAAAACACTAAAACAAGTTCCTTGTCAGTAAGTTTGATTCTGTTGCTGATTATTTAAAATCTGATCAGTGTGGTGGTTTTGTGTCTCTGGTCAGAACAGGGACATCCCTGCTGCTTAAACAAAGCTCGCTGTCACTGCTGGGTCACTGCTGGCCGTGCCAGGCTGCTGCCACATGGCACCAGGGGTGGGGGTGGGGGGCGGTGTGGGAGATGGATGTATTCATGCATTTCTAATGATGTTCAACCACTATCAATAATATATGTTTTCCTTTTTTCTGCCACACACAGATACAATCCCAATCAATGCAGAACGAAGTAAGTGGTCCACACACTCACTATTACTTAAGCTTAAAAGTCCGAAATGGAAAGCTGAGGGTGAAATGCACTTCTTTATAGGATGTTTTTGAATGATTTCATCTTAATGTATCAAAGATGAAAATGTATAACCTTAAAAGCTATTATTTTCTTTCTTCCCACAGTCAGTTATTTGGTCATCTTTCACGCCTTCCTCGCCATTTTCATTTGGTCGTACTGGAAAACGATCTGGTCCAAGCCAGCTAGCCCCTCAATAGCAGTAAGCTAACAGTTTTTCCGTTGTACTCAGCAATAACCTCACCATCTTTAAAGCTTTCTGAGGCTTCTGTTTTTGTCTTCCTGCTGTTAGTTCGCCCTGCCTCGAGCAGAGAAGGAGCTGTACGAGAAGGAGCAGCGAGCTGAGATGCAACAGGAGATTCTTAAGAGAGTGGCGAAGAATTTACCCATATACACGCGCACGGCTGGAGGAGGTGAGGCAGCAGGCTGTTCTGATGCTTTAAATCAGTCCTCCAGAGGGACGGCTACAGACTGTAAATACAGGAAGAACACAGGGACACTTCCCTCAGCGCTCATCAGACATCCATGCACAACCTTACATGAACAAAACCAAAGGAAATTACATAACTGTGTTGCTACTCTTCAGCTTCCCTATTTATATGAATGTGCAGATGACATTTAGTTTTTGTTGATGAACATCAAACCGTTTTCTTTTGTTTCTGCAGAACTGAGCTATAGTTGAGTGCAGCTTGTTTTCTCAGTGGATCTAAACCTGAATCCCTAACCCCAACAAGGATCCACAGATCTGTTAAATCCTCAACAACACAAAATAATACAGCTTTCATTTATTTCATCTACACATGCATCCCAAACAAACAATAGGAGAAAATTAAATATGTTTGTCACTCGTGTCTCAAAGTGAAATGCAAAATATTTCAAGCCCTTATTCCATGTAATTCTGATTATTATGGCCACAGATGAGAAAAAATAATAAATTCAGTGTATCGAAAAGTTAGAATATTCAGAAAAAACTGTAATGTTGGAATTTCAGAAACTCTTTTATGTCACTCCCTAATCAGCTAATTAACTCAGAACACCTGATGTGATGAATGATGATCCTTGAGGGTCTCTATCCAGAATGTTTTAGTTATTTTCCTGCTCCAACACTCCTGATTCAGTGCTTGAATCGCCTGTTCAGTAGCTCATCGAGCTCTGTAGATGACTGCTGAATAAAATCAGGTGTGTTGGAGCAGGGAAACAACTAACACATGCTAGATAGTGGACCTCCAGGACCAGGATTCACCACTCCTACTCTAAATGGTCTTAGTCTGGGTCACAATGGTCACAATCATGGTTATGGCTGCTGACTGGACAGATGTCCAGAAGACCGTAATTGACCCTGTCCACGATGAGGGGATACCACAGAAGGTCAGTGATAAAGAAGATGCTTGTTTCAAGAGTTCCTGCTCTAAGCTTATTTATAGAAAGTTAAAGCAGCAATCCGGAGTTTTCTCCTACCAGCAATTAGAGGGATTCATAAAAGTGATAGACTTACTGGAACTGTGATATAATATGTCCTTTTTTTCCCGTTACGTTGTCCCTGTCCCATAGAGCTCCGTGCAATTTAAGTTGACTATCGTTCAGCATTAGCCGCTAGCGTTGGACATCGGCTTACGTACAGATGTCAGTCACAGAGCACCCTGAACCCTACACAAGACAGTGGTTAGGGTTAGATGAACCCAACACAGGATGGTGGTTAGTTGGACTAACAACACAAGTAGATGCTTAGGGTTAGACTAACCCAGGGTTGGGCAAATCCAGTCCTCGAAGGCCTGCATCTTTCTGCTGTTTCCTGGTTCCAACACAGTTGATTCACCTGTGCAGCAGCTCATCAGGCTCTGCAGAAGCTTGATAATCACCTGCTGATTGAAATCAGGCTTTTTGAAACGGGGAAAACACTAAAACATGTAGGATAGCAGCCCTCAAGAACCAGAATTGCCCACCCCTGGACTAACTTAATACAGGACAATGGTTCGGGTAAGACTAACCCAGCAGAGGAAGACACGTCACACAGTAAATTATGTAAATTAGACCTAACCAAGGATGGATGCAGGGAAATTAACCAACTTTTAACCTTTTTTTTTAATCTTTCATTTTTTAATTTTCTGACTCACTGAATTTTGGGGTTTTATATTTGTAGTCATAATCATCAAAAATAAAGGCTTGAAATATGTCATTCTGCTGAATGTAACACATATATTCTCAAATAAGTGATAAAACATATTGAGGCTTTTCTGGATGTTTCATATTTTTGGGTGCACCTGTAAACATTGGGTTCTGTATTTATGACTATCCCTTCTTTTCTCCACAGCCATCCGCTACTGCGACTTCTGTCAGCTGATCAAACCTGATCGCTGCCATCACTGCTCCACTTGTGAAATGTGAGTCATTTTGAAATCATAGGGATGATTTTTACCTGCTTTTTATTCATTTTTTCTGTAAAAATTTCTGTCTTTTTTTTTGGTCTTGTTGGGTCTTTTTCTTCACACTCAAATATACTTTTCCATCATACAGCTGCAGCATAATGCTGATCTTTCTTTTCTTTTTGCTCAAGGTGCGTTCTAAAAATGGACCATCACTGTCCCTGGTAAGATTTATTTTGTGGTTTTTGTTGACTTGCATGTTGAGAATTATTAATGCTTAAAGTTTTATTTTATTATTATTCATTTTTTGTTGATTCCTCAGAATAAAATTAAAGGTAGACATGGATTTCTGTCTTATTTCCTTTCAGGGTGAATAACTGCGTTGGATTCTCCAACTACAAATTCTTTGTTCTGTTTTTAGCCTACGCCACGCTCTACTGTGTTGTAATTTGTGCAACAGTAGTTCAGTATTTCATAAAATTCTGGACCGTAAGTACAAACACTTTGATATGTATTATTTTATTTACCATGTTTGAAACCACCCTGTTTAAGTATGCTTGCAGGGCCTGAGGCAGTTTCAGCTGTTAAAGGGATCCTATGCAACGTTTTCATTGACAGATTCAAATGTCTTTTTCTCCTCAGAAAGAACTTCCTGACACGCATGCTAAATTCCACATCCTGTTCCTGTTTTTTGTGGCGGCCCTTTTCTTTATTAGCATTGTGTCACTTTTCAGCTACCACCTGTGGCTTGTGGGAAAGAACAGGACCACCATAGGTAAAGAGAGTCAGAATTTAAAGTTAAAGTCCCATTAGTTGTCACACACACAGGTGTGTGTGCGAAATTTGTTCTCCGCATTTGACCCATCCCCTGGGGGAGCGGTGAGCTGCAGACACAGCCGCGCTCGGGAACTATTTGGTGTTTTTTACTGGAGATGCATAAAAAATGAGCTGGAATCATTTCATATGTACAGCAGTCAGCTTAATTGATGATTAGCCAGACTGAAGAAAAAAAATCTGAACTTTCTAGGGCGTTCGTGAATGCACCATTGCCAGGCAGCAATTAAAATTCCAGCGTTTGCGAACGCATCATCACTTCCATTCTACTTATTTTTACTCCAAGAATAACAGTTTTCAAGCTAATCAGAAATGCTTTAAATATTAGTTTAGTTCTTTGAGAAGAATTGGAATTGAACACATTTTGTATCGGCAGATCAGAGCTGCACTGCACAAGAATCAATAATCTGTACCAACTTTTAAAAGCAGAAGTGGTACATCTCGGTTATTTATGCGTCATTCAGCTTCTTGTTTCTGTGTTATAAAAACATCTTCTCTAACTTTTATTTCTTTCACTACTTCCAGAGGCTTTCAGAGCTCCCGTGTTTGCAAATGGTCCAGACAAAAACGGGTTTTCTCTAGGCTTTAAAAGAAATTTAGTCGAGGTGTTTGGAGACCAGGCGAAGAACTGGATTTTTCCAGTTTTTTCAAGGTGAGCGTGAGGTAATAATAACAAAATATTACCAAAACACGTCTATGCTGCATTCAGTGTAAATGTTTTCTGCACCCTAGTTGGTGAATTTTTAAAATATAACTTGTTTTGTTTCCAGCCAGGGTGATGGGCATTCCTTTGTGACCAGACTGGTGCACATAGATCCTGAACAAGTAAACAGCATCCTCCAGCAGAATGGCAAAATGTGGGTATTATTCCTTAAATAACCAACATTGATCCTTGAGAATTTTGTTTAAATAATCTTTTGCTGCTTTTATCACAGCCCGGCCAACGGAGAGCCCAACCCTTGTGTGCTTGTTAACAGTGCGCCACACACCGAGGACAGCAGCAAGGAGACAGCTGGTACTCGTCTTTGTTTCGGAACGATCTCATTCAGAAGCAGCCGCCTACATTTGTGTGTTTTTTTTTTGTTCCAGATGTGTCTCAGACGGTCGCTGTGACCATGGACAGTGAGCCTTAGCAGGTTTGTGGTTATTCTTTCACGAGCCTTGTTTGGTTTGTGGTCACATGTTTATTAGTGTGTGTCTTGATTGTCTCTGCAGAACACGCCAACATCCGTTAACATGATGCCTTAAACCAGAAGCATCAATACCTCCAGGACCGTACGTGGCACCACAACAATACTGTTGTCATGACAACAAACACTCCACAGCGACTTTGTAGACTGCAACAGTCTGAAGCACAGGGGATTTAGGGTTTCTGTCTTTGTTATTTGCTAAAGACTTTAAATGTTGTTATTTTTATTGCATCTGAAGAAAAACAAATCTCTGGGAGCCAACGTATGTCTTTATTGTTTTGTTTATACAGATTAATCAGTTTTCCACTGGAGATGAATTCATTATCAGTATTAATCAAACATTAAAAAACTAAACTTGAGTTGTTTGTAGAACAACGCGGTGTGTATTACCTACTTAATAATTATATTAACTCCAGATAAAAATGCTTTTTTTAAGACTGGTGGTCATTTATCAGATTGTCTCACATTTTATTTCCGTTTTATGTTGGAAAACATAAAAAAACCTTCTGTTTACATTTCTATTTATACCTTCTTTTCCGTCTTATATAATGAAGATGTGTTTGGACCAAAGCGTCAGATATTTAGAGCACCTGATGAGTGATATTATCTTTTTTCATTTTGCACTATAAAGTTCTTTTTCAATGTTTTTATTTTTGAATGTTTCCACTTATTTTTTATTTCAAGTCAAACCACAACAAATAAAAGCACATTGAAGTGATGTAAAGATGGAGTCCGAAAGCTCAGGGTATTTATTTCTTTAAACCAGGATGAATCTAGGTTTTAGGCTCTGTCCTGCCAGCATGTGATTATTGATGATTATTCCTATTAGCAGACATGATGCACAGCTGTGTGTGTGTGATAATTATATTCATAAATTTTTGACTGTTGTCTGATTTGGATGTACTGACTGGATTAACGTCTCACTGACTGGACACAGCTTAATGCATACATGTGTGTAAATAGTTATTTAATTAAAAATGCTGAATGCTACTGGTTAATCTAATAAAGGCACTTCTAAATGTTCTCCATTGTATTTTGGATTTATAGAACTTTTATGGGGCTACATTTACATGTCTATTCAGGTGTAGTCAAGCTAATAACCTTTTATTAATTTAATTGTTTTGTGCATTTTATTCTTTCTCATTTTAAACATATTTTTTAATAATTAAAAAAATAATTTTTATACTTTAATTTTTTTGTTTTTGTGAAGCACCTTGTGATTTTTTTCGCAAGAGGCGCTACATAAAATATTTTTCTTTCTTTCTAAAAAAGACATAACTATAAAATCTATAATTACATTAATTTTTAACTCTTTCCAGCACATTTGAGCTGTATTTCTTATTTTAACAAGGACATGTAAAGCTGTTTTCATACCTGAACAGATGCACATGATCTAATAATGGCTACAAAATAAAAAAAAGCCACATTTCCGCTATTACAGCTGTTTTCACAAACCTGTCTAAGAAAAGAATCTGGTAGGTCCATAGGGATGTACTTTTAATATAAATAAAAAATGTTTAACTGCTGTTGTAATGGTAAATGGAGACAGAAAACACCTGCTTTGTGATGCCCGATACTTAGATTATGGTTTTTTTTCTCTTGCAAAGGAAACACAGTGAACTGATTTGACTTTAACAGTCTGAGAAGTTGAATGACCTCAGTGTCGATATCTTTACGAGAGGAGGAAGAGGAGTAGCACTTCTTCACTTATCTAAGATTTCACAGCCATCATTTTCTGGGGACTGGTTTGTTTATTATCTAAAAAGTTAAAATTGTTACTCTTTCTGGTTATTAACACCATGACCCCAGATGTCTCTGATCTGATAATACAAACATCTGGGGCCATGCTGTTAATGACCAGAAAGAGTAACATTACAGAAAAATACCTCAGAAAGAGACTTTAAGCCAATCAGTAAAAGGTTTCCTACATAAAGAACCCAGCAGGTTGCATCGAGTCACTGACTAGTGTCAGTGACTCTACAGCAATCCTCATACTAAGCAAGCATGCAGAGATGGTGGAGAGGAAAACTCCCTTTTAACAGGAAGAAACCTCCAGAGGATCCTGGCTCAGTATAAGCAGCCATTGGCCACGACTCCCTCTTCCCCCAATGCACACATCATATATACCAAGTAGTGTTCTATGGCTACATTGTGATTTCTTAATGAATATTCAGTTAGGAAGAGATGAGCTTTATTGTCGTCGTCGTCTTCCTCCACTTATCCGGGTCCGGGTCGTGGGGGCAGCATCCCAAATAGGGAGCTCCACACCGTCCTCTCCCCGGCCTTCTCCACCAGCTCCTCCGGCAGGACCCCAAGGCGTTCCCTGACCAGATTGGAGATGTAACCTCTCCAACGTGTCCTGGGTCGACCCCGGGGCCTTCTGCCGGCAGGACATGTCCGAAACACCTCCCCAGGGAGGCGTCCAGGAGGCATCCTGACCAGATGCCCCAACCACCTCCTACCCTCACTCGTGAACAAAACCCCGAGATACTTAAACTCCTCCACTTGAGTTAGGACCTCTCTCCCGACCCGGAGTTGGCAAGCCACCCTTTTCCGGTCGAGAAAAGCTTTATTGTGTTTACCTATAACTAATTCAACAGGTGAACTAGTAGTAGCACATTGCATGTTTTAAGCCTGGGGCAGACCAGAGGCAGACGCGCTGCATCCGCTCCGTCATTTTAAATATACAAGCCATTATAGTCATTGAAAGTGGACACGCAGGGAGCACTGTGCCACGTCCCAGTAGCGCCACGCCAACGAACTGAAGATAGGTGCCAGCTCTATCTCAAGCGCTGCAACGTGGCTGTTTACAACATTGTGGAGTCCTTTACAACAGACATCACAACGCAGAACGGCTTCACGGCACAAACTCAACCGCCGGCATAAACCCAGCTGTATTTTTGCTAACTTTAAATTACTTTTGATCTTAAAATATTCTAATAAATAGTGTACTTACTCACTGTTAATGAATTAGAGTCTCACAAAACACGACGGCAAGTCGGATCGTGTATGAACAATAGAGTCACTTCCCGCTTCATGATCTCAAGTCCCGCGTGACTCAGCGGTGCGGTGCGTCCTGTGTGACCACTTGACTTCTAAAATCTTGCGGCGCTTCTATCTCTGATGTGCCCCATGGTTAAGAAAGTAAAATGTTATTATCAGGAGAGGGAGAATGTTTAAATGGTTAGCAGCAGTGTTCAAGCCGATGGCCCCCTCCATGAGGGCACCACAGCTCAGCAGAACATCATTGTAGCTTCTTCTGGGGAGAAAAACACTTAGAGAGAAAATAAAGTTAACAGCTGAAATAGCAGGAAATAATACAGCTAAAGAGCAGACTGTAGAAGAAAGTAGTAGAGTGTGGAAAGTGGTCAGTGTGTCCTCCAGCAGTCTAAGCCTATAGCAGCATAACTACAGAGATATCTCTGGATAACCTAGCCTTTTAGATGGAGGCATGTTGGAGGCAGGGCAAGTGCAAATATCGTAGGTTTGATTTTCAGGCTAAGATTTCACCAACTTCATTGAATTTAACATTTACGACACTTATGTCCTTATTTAGCACAACTAGTCGACCTTGTGATGTGAGAGTTAGTAAGTTTCAGAGACCTGACCATAAACACGAGAAGAGACCGAGCAGTTTTCTGGCTCTGCAGATACACCAATATTTGGCGCATTATAGCCCCGCTCTGATTGGTCGAATAGCGCCATGGCGCAAACCGTGACTAACTTGATCTCTGATGATTGGTTGGGTGAGATCTTGTAATTCTAAGAATCTGTGAAAGGGCACGCCGACATCCTTTATGATGTAAGCGGAAGTGTCTAAATATAGACGTTGGCCCAATAAAGGGTTAAAAGACAAATATTTCAGGGCATTAAGAAAACTGCTTCAGCACAGTAGAATATATAAACTGCAAATGGGCATAACGTGTTCAGATACAGAAGGTCTAAACCATTATGTAACAATTATGCTAGAAACATGGTCACCAATTGTTTTCCTTTTTATTTTGATTTCTGGAAATCATCTCAAGACCTTCCACTGATAGTCTTCTGAATGGCTTATGTTTGGAGAAATACAGTTCACTTCCTACAGGGCTAAGGATTAGTGTAAATATCACCAGCAGCAGACAAATCCTGATGCATTTACAGGTTTAGTTTCTTAACACTTTGATGCATAATGGTCACTACAGTGGACAGATAAATTGTTATTATTATTATATTTTTTGCTATTAAGCACAGCTGTTGAAGACTTTATTGCATTTGAGCCCCTCCATTTGGACTTCAGTAAGTCAAGCCAACATAATTCATGTTCACTGAGGTGGACATGTAATAAATTATTTGTAAATTATTAAATGTTATAAAAAATATTTGTTGAAATTTGTTTCATTCACACCTAAAGATGAATGAAAAAAATTGTTAAAAAAATCGTGGTTGAAGATTTCATAATTCATGCATCAAAAGGTTAAAAGCAACACAAAATGTCTCATGACACACTTGTGAAACATATAGATTGTTGCCATTTTGGGACACAATAAACACAATCTGGTTTATACTGAGCTCGAACTAGCAGTTAGCCTATCAATCCTGTGGGACAAAAATGATTTCTCTGACCAGATGCCGTTCAGGGAGCTGTCTACAGTGGGTAAGATAGTAATTATTCTTACAGTTTACACAGAAACTCTGCAAATTGGCATAAAAATCTACTTAAAGCCCTCTTCTTGTAGGAAGTTATCTAAAGTCATATAAAAATGCAAATTGAGCTGTAAAATGTTGCTCAAAGATTTGTGTTAATACCTGTAAAACGTTTGTGGGGAAGACTCACACCCTGCCAAAGTCCATCCTCCTCACGCTCATCATGTCATCTAAAACTCACGCCTTGATGTTCGTCTCCTTAGGATTTAATTCTGTGAATGAATAAGCAAGAGTAACGACCCTGGGTCATTTGTCACGGTGAAGTATTTAAGTCTAAAGGGCACATATGTCTGCTGCCACAATCTCCTGGTGTTGAGAAGAGGACGGGGGTTGTCTCCCACAGTCAGATCCCTCTGAGTGGTTGTTTAGTTATCCAAGAGGATAACCTCTTCAGCATGGAGGAATCCCTCAACAGCACCGCCGACCCAGCCTGTTTCCAAGAGCCTCCTCTGGCTATGGACATGATAAAACGTAAGTGACCCACATTATCCCGCTGGCTGGTCTCTTATCACTCTGAGATAATGACATAAACAGTTGAGCATGACCTTCTATGGACCTGAAACATGTATTTTTCACTTATGCAACGCCTCTGTGCTCCTGTTTGTTTTTGTTTCTGTTTCAGAGCTAGATGTGTTTGGAACGTGTCTCTATGCTGTTCTCACCTTCATGTCCTGTGTGTCCCTGCTGCTGTACCTGGAGTGGTGCGTGTTTATTTATAAAAAGATGCCCTATCCCAAAAAGACGACTCTAATCTGGATAAGTGGGGCTTCACCAGTAAGTGGTCAAGGCCCGTAAGAGATCTGGAAGTTCAAAGTAAACCAGGTTTTTATAAAGTCAGTGCTACCTGTGTGTGTTTATTTTTAATTAGATTATTGCCACCATGGCCTGCTTTGGGATGTGGATTCCTCGGGCAGTCATGTTTACAGACATGGTGTCAAACTGGTGAGTTTTCTCTCAAATGTCAAATTAAGATCTGAAGCATGCACATAGTCTAGTCTAGCTACAGCATCATCTTTTACCCAGCAACAGCTAAAACTGAGACATGCTGATACTTCAGGTTCAGTTTATTTTTAAAGTCCATTTGAAGTGTGTGAGTAATGCTTTCTTCTTCTTCACAAAACGCTTTCTGTTGCTTTTCTGTGTGTTGATCAGCCTGGCTTTATCTACGACTCGTTAAACCTGTCCACCACTTTACCCCAACCCAGAATTCCTGACACGGTTTAATATTTAGCATTCTGTTGATGATTATTCAAGTAAATGTAGTATTTGAAGGTGTGGCTACAGAATGGGTGTGATTGACCTGGCTATTTATTAAACTATTTAAAAAAAACAGAATTTTTACTAATTCTTACTGTTATATTGCCCAAATATGATAAAAAAATTCATAAAATACTTTGTATAACAACAACTTTTAACCCTAACAGACTTATTTTGGTTTTGCCTTAATGTTTCAAAGATAACCTGACCAAATCCAAAACACTATTTATTAAGAGAGCAAATCCACACAAACCAACTGGGTTCTGTGTACAGTCGGTCATTGACCCCTAAACCTACTAACTGGTTGTAAAACCCTTGGAAACAGCAGCTGGTCAACACAAACAGGTGTTTGTGATACTGGCCACACCTAGACATGTAAAACTAACTTCAACATGACATAGGCCAAAAGATCTCAAAAAGCATTTTCTAAAGAAATTCAAAGACCAAAAGAACCCAGAACAGTCTACCCCCAACAGGACTCAGAAGTCATGATTCATCAATAAGAACGACTCCTGGGTAATAATTCGGTGGACTGATGAGTTAATAGCAGAATGCTCTGGAAGGTGTGTATCTTGTTGGAGTCCAGATAACATCATAGCAACAGTCAGACATGGTGGTGGTAGAGTGATGTCTGCTTCAGGACCTGGATTGATGGAACCATCACGTGCTAGCAGAAAATCCTGAAGGTGACCTTTCACCCCAAACAGCTAGGGGTCAATAACTTTTGCCCACAGTGTCAGGTCTGGATAGCGTTTAACCCTTTCTTAATGGTCATCTCTCTCTCTCTCTCTCTCTCTCTCTCTCTCTCTCTCTCTCTCTATATATATATATATATATATATATATATATATATATATATATATATATATATAGAGAGAGAGAGAGAGAGAGAGAGAGAGTTTATTTTCTGTAGTGCAATTTGGAAAATTTGAGATTCCTGCAAATAAAAGTTAATTATAGTTTGTTCTCATATGCCAGAAGCAGTTGCATAGTTATGCGGTATCTAAGTAGTGACTATGTTTACCTTATGTGATCATGTATGAATCTTCTGACTGACCCTTTCTGTATGAAGTTATTTTGCAGTTGTAGTTTACAAGGTCTTGGTGCTGTTGATTGAGGAATTGGGTGGAAGCAGCATTTTCCTGCTCCGGTTTTCGGAAAAAACCTTTCGGATCAACACGGGACCGTGCTGCTGTTGCTGCCCCTGTTTACCCCGTGTCCCGGTAACACGGTACCATCACCTATTTTACTTAAATTCATTTACGTTTATGCTTAAGGACTCTGATTTGCTTGTAAACCAAACTGCAAAATGTACCGATGCACAACATTTAGTCTTTGTTTCTTTTTGTCTGTAACAATGTTTTATTGTGAATTTCAGACGGCTGCTATTCCTGCTGAAGCTGGGTGCTCTGCAGTATGCCATACTAAAAACAGCTCTCTCTGTTCTCGCTGTAGTACTGTGGACGAATGGAAACTTTGACCTTTCTGATGTAAGTCTTTGAAATGCTTTTAATGAAACAACTGTATGAAAAGTCTAAAAGTTTGTATTTTTGTTGCGTTTTTAGCTGGAGATCACTGGAGCAGCCATTTGGCTCAACCCATTCATTGGTGTCCTCACCATTATCTCCCTTTGGCCTGTTGCCATCGTCTTCATGAATACCAACAGCTTGCTGCGCAGCCTCAGCATTGTACCCAAGTATGCCATGTACCAAGTGAGTCCACAAGCCGTCTCTACACACTTGTTAAAGAGGTACTACACAAAACCTGCATGAATGATAGATAAATGCATAACTTCACCTGAAACTATCAACTATGCAATTCCTGATTGCTTTTGCATTAAAATACCTTTTCTAATTCTACTTTGTAATATTGGTTCTTAACGTTGGAGTCAGGGCTGCATTGTGGGTTGCATTAAATGCCCAGTAAGCCAGATGGCCAGTCTATCCCTGTGCTTGGACCAAATAAGTTGGCTCCTCTCAATGTGGAGGGGAAGTGGACCTACTCCGAGCCCCTCCCATATCACCTTTCTCCTTCTATTCCTCCTCTAAAAGCGAGCCCAGACACCCTGACACCCTACCCTGACAAAGGGCCAGCTTGGTGGGTCCAAATCTGAACAGGAACAATCCTGATATACTGCCGGCTATAGGGACCAAGCTCTGGCACAGATCATGCAGGGACCTAACAGCCTGTATCAAGGGGTCTGGGTCCTCATACTCCTAGAATACCCCCAACAGGACTCCCAAGGGTGAATGCCATCTCCAAGCTCACGAAAAAAAAAAAAAACATGTACATAGATTTGTTGGGAGAACTAACACATGTTTATGTTTATGTATTTAGCAGACGCTTTTGTCCAAATCGACTTACAAGTGATAATCGGCATGTTGCCCTTGAGGCTAACAACAACAATAACAACAACAACATTGACATCAGTCATGGAGAGGAGGGAACAAGGAGTGGACAGTAGAGAGGGGGGATGGGTGCAGGGAGGGTGCTAGTTTAGAAGATGCTCTCTGAAGAGCAGGGTCTTCAGGAGTTTCTTGAAAATTGAAAAGGAAGCCACAGTTCTGGTAGTGCTTGGAAGGTCATTCCACATTTGTGGAATGATGCATGAGAAGAGTCTGGATTGTCCTGAGCGTGGTGTAGGCACTGCTAGCCGACGATCCTGTGATGACCGGAGCGGCCGGGCCGAGACGTAAGCCTTTGCAAGAGGATTCAGGTAGATGGGAGCCGTACCATCTCGGACTTTGTATGCTAGTGTTAGCTATTTGAATTTGATGCGTGCTGCTAGCGGTAGTCAGTGGAGCTCAATGAACAGAGGGGTGACGTGTGCTCTTTTTGGCTGATTGAAGACCACACACACCCTCCACGACCTCCCCAAGGTCATAGAGCTAGTCCAGTGTTCCACGTCACGGATGAAAACCACGTTGCTCCTCCTAAATCTAAGATTCAACTATCCAATGGACCTCGTTCTCCTCTCCCTTCAGAACCCCTGCATAGGTTTTACCAAAGAGGCTTAGGAGTGTGATCCCCTTGTATTTGGAACACACTGATCATACAGAATTTAGAGGAGGTGTATCTACTAAATTTCTCTCTTACCTTTATTAATCCAATTCCTTCTTCTCCTTCTATTCATCCTCCTCCCCCTCCTTAAGGAGGCTAAAAAAATCTCTTCTGGATGGCTGGAAGAATAACGGTGTAGTACCAGCTTTCAAACACTGGAGGGCAGCAGCTCGCCCTTATTTTCTAAATGCAGTTGGCATCTAGAGTGTTGGTCTGGTTTTTGCCAGCAGAGGGCACAGATTCCCCATAATCTCAGGTCAATAAAACTCATTGTTAAGAAGTTTTAGAGGAAGCGTTTCTGCTTAGTTCCTCTTTTATTTTTATTAATCCAGGTCCTTCTTTTCCTTCTATTGCTCATCCTCCTCCTCTCTAATATTAGATTTCCCGAGAGAATACAAATATTAAGATTTTTTAAAGGCTTAATTAATGTAAGAAGGCTCAAATATTATTTTCTTTTTCTAAAAAGAACAACAATGTAGTACACGCTTTAAAACACTGGAGGACAGCAACTCCTCATCTTCCTTTCTTTTCTATATATGCTGTTGGAATCCAGGCTGTTGTTCTGTTTTTGCCACCGGAGGGAGCAAATACCCCATTCTGCCCCCAGACATCACACGTGAAAGCCATGGTACATAATAGGATTAGAAAATAGCATTTTATTCTCTTTCTCGTTCTTCCGGGGACCCATGGCCCAGAAGTAGATGGGCGTAGCTTAGGCTGCCCTTTGAGTCTCCAAAACCACCCCAGTGAATAAAAAGTAGGCTCATTTCTAACTGTATGACTTCTGTAATGGATTTTAACGTGCAATTTCTTACCTGAAACATCTCAAAACATCTTTTAGAGCCAAGAGTTTGATAAAATGAACAACTTCTTCATTTCGGAACTAATCTTCACTGTAGCACCGACTAGTGGACAGATACGGTATTACAAAAAGACATACTTTTACAAAAGGAAAAACATGACTTCTTTTGCCCTCCTGGGCTGAGTAAATTTCGAATAAAAACCCGTTTGTAGTTTGCCCTGCAATGCATATATTTAAAAAAACGTAGACAAATGCCAAAAGCATATTTTTTCCGCTGCCTTTCAGGGCTTCTGTAATTGCATCTTAAACTAAAGTAAACTGAACAATTTGTCTCTTTTTGACCAACTGCAGTAATTCAGTCTTTTTATGCTTGAATGGTTCAAAGGTCAATGTCAAAAGATTTAAAGAACAAGTCACCCCCTACCAGAGTATTACTCCACTCCCATTTCCTGTTTGAAAAATGCAACAAATGCTGTTGCCTAGCAGACCGAGAGGGTGGAGTCGCTAACAAATACACACACAAACACACACACAGGCTCACAACAACATTGTGACATCATATGGTACCAGCTAACCTTCTAGGGTACCTCTTAGCCAATAGTGATGGCAGATTTTAATTCAAATGCAGTGCAGTTTTTACCTGACGAAGGCACGACACTGACAGTTTTAGGTAGAACATTTAAATTTTAATTAAAATGCACTAAAGTGCAAAACTACACGTGTCTTCAGCACGATTAGACACACATTTATATAGTTTATCAGAAAAAAATGTTGATTTGGGGGTGACTTTCTCTTTAATGAGCTAAAAATAATAAAAAAACGATCCGAAAATACATTACAAAGGAGGTCAGGATCACTTTATAAGATTTCTAGAAAGTTGCTGCATGCTCATTGCTGAATAACATAAACATTAGCTCATAAATGCACCTCCCATGTTATAAATCATGTATTTTCTCTTTAGCTAGTACTTGTACTGAGTCAGCTGCAGACATCAATCATCAACATCCTGGCCTTAGATGGAACCATCGCCTGCGTTCCTCCTCTCTCTTCTCAGGCTCGTGGATCCAGTAAGACAACTCTGTTCTTTTGATGTTTGAGCTGAAATGAGCCAGCACTATTTATATTTCCTGTTTGTCTCTCTTTTGTGTGTCTGTCTGTCTCACAGTGTTAAGTCAGCAGATCATGATCGTGGAGATGTTCATCATCAGTTTGGTCTCTCGGTGTTTGTACCGCCGCACATATGACACGGTTCCCTTTGAGTCACATGATGACGAGCAGAAAAGCAAGGCTGTCCTGCAGGCTACTCTGGTGGAGCACGATGTTTAAAAAAAGACAGAAAACAGAGACTCTCTGTGACAAAATTACATAAGTCATTATATTTATGGGTTATCCACTCTGGAACAAAAACAGATGTTTACACACTTTATTCTAGGTATTGGTGTTGATTAATAAAATGTCAAGCTAATACATCTGAACTGAGTACTGATTTTCTGTAGAGAGCGACTGTTATTCTTTCTTTAACACATTTTGTAAAAGTTCCAGATTACAGAGCTTGGGTATAAAAACATTCTAAAAAATCCTTTCTAAGGCCACCAGCTTCTGCGGAACACTCTGTTCCTATTCGTTAAGGCCAATTTAATAGAGTAAAACGCTGTTATTAGCAGGAGATCATGTGCAGAAATCATTTGGGTTCCCGTACAATTGTTATTAACTTCATCTGATTTTTTCAGAAAATTCTTATAACATAATCACAATAATCTGTAAAGTTGAGCAGAAATACAGAGCTTAACAACACAAAGTAAAAAAATAACCAATAAAATGTATATTTATTTTTGCCCAGGGGGGTATCGGAAAGAGAAATGTCTGTAATGAATTTATTACACTTTTATATTTTACAGAATTTAAATTTACATTTTACAGTTCAATTCAACACATTAAAAATAGTTTATACAATAGTGCAGCAGTAGCTCAGGTGGTAGAGCGGGTTGCCTTATGATCGGAGGGTCACGGGTTCGATTCCAGCTCCCACCAGGGTATCCTGCTGTTGTGTCCTTGGGCAAGACACTTCTCCCAACTTGTCTGTGTTAGTGGTGGTCAGAGGGGCCGACGGCGCCAAATGGCAGCCTCGCCTCTGTCAGACCTCCCCAGGGTGGCTGTGGCTACAAGTAGCTTACCATCACTAGCAGTGTGTGAATGTAAGAGTGTGTGAAAGCGTCTTTGGGTGTCTAGAAAAGCGCTATATAAGTTCAATGCATTATTATTATTATTAGTACTCTATGACTCTTTAAATCTCCAGTGCAGACTGTAAAAATGGCCGGATTTGTAGGACTGCTGACCCACTTACACTCTCATGTGGGTTGGAAATGAATATTGATGAGACAGCAGCTCTATTTTGAGACATTCTATGCCTTTTTTTGGGTTTTTAATTAAAGGCTGGTTCACGTGCAGTTCTCAATATCACCACAGGGTGTCGCCAACTAAAGAAATTATGTTTTATCTGTATTATGTAGTTTTATATTATATATACCTGTGTGTGTGTGTGTGTGTGTGTGTGTGTGTGTGTGTGTGTGTGTGTGTGTGTGTGTGTGTGTGTGTGTGCACTTGTCTTTATGGGTTTGTGTGGACCAACCCCTGACGGGAGACCAACATTGTGTGGACATTCACCATTGTGTGGACATTTACCCGGTCCACACAACCAAAATCCTAGAGGAAGCTTCCTTTGTCCCACCTAGAGTTAAACATAATTTTTGCACATTTCTGGCTATAGTGGAAGTCAGGGTCCACACAAACAACTCAGAAAACGTAGTCCACACAAACCCATAAAAACACGTGTGTGTGTGTGTGTGTGTGTGTGTGTGTGTGTGTGTGTGTGTGTGTGTGTGTGTGTGTGTGTGTGTGTGTGTGTGTGTGTGTGTTTGAATTTTGGGCTGCAGACAGAAACTGGTTGAGATGTTTTTATGAAGCCAGACCATTCAGAAGTCAAAGCTGGACCCATTAATGGAGCATTTGTTGTGCTGTTTATGTAAACACAGTCATCAGATGGAGAGAAAGAGAAAACCGCGGTCAGAGTGGGCTGATGACAAGCCCCTGGCTCTGCAATGGTGACGAAAGCTGCTGAGCTCCTCAGTTGCTACGGCAACCAGGGAGAGCAGCCAGACAGAAAAAAGGAGGCAAAGGGGAGGGGCCTTCAGGGGAGAAACAGAGGAGAAAGGGCTGGATGGGAAAGATAGGCAGAGGGAGGGATACAGGCAACTGATAAAGAAACCCACTGAGATCAGCAGAGGCAGTGCGAGGCAACAGACGGAGATAAACATTTGGATGTAAAAGATTCATCAACAGACTGGGAATATTAATTCAAGTACTTAACTAAAGGATACAGAGAAGCTGGGTGAAAAGAGAGACAATGGATGTACAGACAGAAAACGCGGAGCCCCCACCTAATGAGTCGCAGCCAAGTGGAAAAATCAGAAAAGGATTCAAGCTGTTCGGCAAAAGCAAACCAGGTAACATATTTTCTATCCGAAGCAAGAGGGATGGAAACAACAAGCCACCTGTTATCGGCAGCAAAGCCTCAGATGGATCATCAGAGAGTCCTGCTCCAAATTCTGAGACAGACAAGGAAAATGGACAGGAGGTGGGCCAAGGAGAAAGGGAGCAGGCAGAGGACGAAACGCTCGGTGAAGATGGCGTTCTGGCTTCTGCTCCTGCTCGCACCTCCATCTCTTCAGCCAGCTCAGCCAAGTCTCTCGGCTTCCTTTCCCTGCTAAGGGGGGGCCGAAGGGGAACAGGGGACCGCCGAGTCCACACCGTGTCCCAGCCGGTGGGTCGGCAACGTCGTGGGCTGAAGGGTCTTTTTGGCAACGTAAAGTTTCGATCAAAGGACAAAGAAGACAAGGAGGAAGCTCCCCCAAGCCCACTTTTCATGTCATCCAGAGCTAACAGTGTGGAAATCATCAAAGAGGACCTCACCCTCACACCTAAATGCCAACCTCGTTCTCTGGACAGCCCTGAAACGACGAGCTGTGACCCTGACCACAGCTCCTCAACTACCAAAAGTGCAGCCATGTCCCCTTCAGAGTCCTCAGCTACCAAGGAAACTATGGGAATCATAGGTCGAGCAAACATGGCGCCTTCACCCACGGTTGAAACACCGCTGGTACCTGGTGACAACAGTCTGAGCTCCTTGCTGGAAGATATCTCTTCTCTCCTGACTTTTGACTCTATCTCAGGGGGTGACATCATGGCTGACGTGGAGGCAGAGTGGGGCAAAGCTAGCAGTGCTCTTCATGCTGCAGTAAGTGATGTATCTCCATCATCCTTCTTCTCTAAACCCACCATCTACTCACCGCCAACCTTCTCAACCTTCAGCAGTGCTCCTACAGTGAAAGCCTCCTCCTCTACCGCCACCAAACCAGAGAGTCTCACCACAACTTTCACCAAATCTTCTACTTTGACCTCTCACTCAGTCAAGCTGAGTTCAGACTATTCTCCTGCCTTTTACTCCTCCTCCAGCATCCAAACTACAACAAAACCCTCAACCACCACTTCTGTAATGCCTTCTGGTTCAAAGACAGTTCAGCCTACGTCAAGCTTCATCTCTACTTCCACAACTCCAGCAAACACACAGTCTGCTATGAACAAGGCTCCTTCAATCTGTCCAAGTCCAGCTTCTGTAAGTGACCCCAATCCTACGTCTGTTTCACCCGCTGCATCAGCTAAGCCTCTGGTCATGACCCAGAGTCCCCTCTTCCCCGTCACCCAGCCTACTTCCGCTAAATCAGACATCATTTCAAGCCTGGAAAAGTCAACATTTAACACAACCTCGGTGGCAGAGTCCAGAACTCCGGAGACTGTAACAACAACATGTGAATGTACTACAAAGCCAATTTCTCCTGCTTTGGTAACTTCCTTTAACACAACAACCTCAGGCTCGGTTTCCACGGCTCTTTCCAAGCCTCTGCTCACCTCAGCCCATCTGGACTTGAATAAAACCCCTTCCTCATTTGTGAGCATTTTAGATCCTGGGCCTACTTCAAACTTTGGCGCCGCAACGAAAACCCAACCCTGCCCTGCGTCTGTTCCAGCTCCATCTCTGGATAAAATCCCTCCTGCGACTAGACCCACAGCATCCGTGGCTTCAGAAGAGATGCCTCCTCCTTACACAGCTGCTAGCACTCATGCTGTTTCTACAGCAACACCAGCTGCTATGGGTCAGATCAAAACCCCTGCGTCTGGACGTACCCCTGCTGAAATGCAAACACCTGCACCCAACAAACTCACTGCCGCAGCTCAAAAGGAAGTTTCTCAACCTAAAGTCTCCTCTGCCCCCACTCAAGCCCCAGTTTCTGTATTTAAAGATCCAGATGCATTTGTTAAAATGCAGGTTTGTTCATCTCGAGCTCCACCTTCCCCTACTGAGTTCCCAATTTCTGTATCAAAGGCCCCTCCTGCCTCAGTTCAGATCCCGATTACCCAGCCTCAAACCCACCTTGCAGCTACCACTGCCCCTTGCCCTGCCACTTCTCCTCCCTCTCCTCCTGCACCATGGCAGAGTGAAACCTCTGCTAAGTTGAGGGGAGCCGGACAGGCGTCGAAAGATCATCAGCTTGTCAGCCCCGGTGGTACAGGTGGACAGGGAAACCTGGCTGTGCCCCCAAAATCAAAAGAATTACAAACTGAGCCACAGGCCAGCCTGCCGGGGCTCTCCAAAGAAAAGAAGCCAGCACAATCAAAAGCTTCAGGACTCAGTAAAATACCTGTAGTGGGAGGAGGAAGAGTGGGAAAGCTGCCTGTTCGGGAAAGCCAACGCAGTAACGATGATTTAAGCAGAGACCCGCCTACTCCGGTGCGAGAAGAGAGGCCTGATTTCTACTCACATGAAGCAGGCAGCAAAGATAAAATCAGCCCAACTGAGACAAACGCACCCACCTCAAAACACAGCCAGGAGGAGAGTCAGCAGCTGCAGCAACTAAAAGGTCTCACGAGTTCAGGACGGGACTCAAAGATCCCCGTGAAACACGGCACTCAGCCTCAAACCGCTTCCCAAATCTCTCAGAGTAAAGAACCCCCTCGAACGAAGATCCCCGTGTCTAAGGTTCCTGTTCGCAGGGCTGGGAACAAACCAGTCGCTACTGGAGGCATCGGCCAGACAAGAAAATAAAACACCAGACTGAAGCTGATCGTGGCTCCGGCTGCAACTTTTAACTACACCGCCCTTTTAGATTCCCATTACTGTAATTCTGTCAGCTCATGGCTTCACGTCACAACAAGCAAGGAGTAAAGGAGCCTGACAACACTCACGCACAAAACATCCCACAGAGAGCAGCAGGCTGGCTCTCTGGTGCTGAGCCAACCGGACACAAACTCAGGAAAGGGTCAGAGTTCACGTTTCAGAATCTGAAGGACGAAAGCTCAAAGGAAACTCGGTCACTCACACAGTGGAAAGGTGCCCCGATAAAGGTGCTTTTCCTACAGACTCTGAATTATTTTTCAGTCTTTTCTACAGCAACTTTTAACTTTTGTTACCTCCCGCTTTTTGTAGGAACCTTCCAGTGTTTTTGTCTTCTCTTCCAGCGAGTCACTTGATAAAAACCCAGTCCTTCCTTTTATTTATGCCAGCAGAGGAACCATGGGGATGTGTATAAATGAACGCAACGGCCAAATCTACATTCCACACATATCGATGGATCCATGTAGCAGAAGATGTGCCAAACGTTTGGCACAAGTTATTGGACTGTACAGCGCCTGCTCATATGTAACAACGTCACATCTCACTGTGAACTTTTCATCAGACGGCTGTGTGAAAGTGGACTGGGAAGACCTTTTCTGTTGAAATGGACAGCAGCCATTGTGAATGGTGCTGCGGACGTTTGAGTGGGAGAGAGAGAGAGAGAGCAGCGAGATGGGATCTCCAGCTTACACAGGCACATGTTTAATCTCAGATGAGAACAGGATCTCTGTGTAGAGACGCATCAGTGTTGTTCTGTTTCTGACGTAATCAATAAAACAACATGAGTACTTAGGGGGTTACGTATTCCATTATACCGTTTATTTTTATTCTGCTTGACAATCAGCACGTTCACTAGCTCTGTATTACTCACCATTTATTCACCCCAGGCTCCAGTCCAACACCGTTCACACTCCAAGCTCACTGACCTGAATAGTAAGCCTCTGAATGTCAGCTGAGCTCAGCCAATCAGCTTCAAGGGAAAACTGTACGTGCATACCTCATTATCAGTAAAAAGGTCTGGGAATGTGTGTCGTTGCTATTCTTAGATGGATCTGCTCAATAACATTTTAGATAAGAGTTTATTATCACGGCAGATAAGAGAAAACGTGTGATAAACGTAACAGAGGAGACTTTAAAGTCTAACAGCAGCAGCAGGTGAGTGTAGAAGCTCACATTAAGGATGAGAGCTGGTCTCAGGCACGAGAAATAAAGAAACAAAGGTTGAATTATCCTTTAAATGACTGCAGAAGTGACACAAAAGACGTCTGTTTCCTTGATAAAGCCTCGAGCTACAAGCTGAGCATAGAGGACCCTGAATGGCCTGAGAAAACACGAGGAGTTCACCACATGAGGTGGTGATCTGGATTACAGAGAGCTAAACGGAGGAAACTGAGAAAAGAACAGTCCCCCCCACAGGCTCTGACACAACACATCTGCTTCTCACTAACACCTGTGTTTTGGGATTAGAGGGTGTTGAAAGATGTGAAACAGATCTTAGATGCAGAATAATCCAAACTACAGCAGAGATTTGGCTAGTGACAAGGGCCGGGGTTATGCTACAGAAAAGTTTTGGTGTGAATAGGATTCCCACGGTTGTTAAAGGAACAAATATTCCGTGAATGCTGCCTTTTGTCAACATGCATTCACATGATTCCTCAGCTGTGCATGCCTGTGAGTGATGATTCAACAGCTCTGAAGCGTGTACACTCCTCTCCATGGGACTGCTGTCATTTACAGTCCTGTTGTCTTTAAAGCAGCGACCGTGCATCCAGGACACGCAGGTTTTTGATGGCCGGAGTGTGTCTGCGTGGCGATTCCTCTGGAGGGACGACTTTCTTCTTTAGAAACTAATTTAACCTGCTTCAGTCTGTGTTTCCATGCCAACCCCACTAGGTCAGCCAATGAAAGGCGGCACGTGTCAGGAGGAGGAGTTTAAAACAGCACTGCCTTAATAAGCCCTCAGTTCTGTAGGATTTACACACAATTATTAAGGTATTAATAATGTTTCAGGGCCTTTTAACCAGATGGTCAAGTCAGTTTTTTATTCTAAATATCAAAAATACTCTAAACTGGAAATTAACTTTAAATAAAATTAATTTGAGCCTCTTTAACACTTTAACTTTGCATTTATAGATTACGACATGAGATAAAATATTAATATTTAAGTTATAAGAATATAATTTCACACACATTCACTTTTTATTTTAACACCTTCATATTTTTTTCTATTTTTCTTCCAATCAGGTCCAGTAAAGGTTTTAAAGGTCATCTTCACCCATATTTCTGATGCATTTGCAGTAGTCTCTAGTAGGAATGAATGCCTTGTAAGTCAGACTCTGGGGAACAAAAGCTCCGGTGCAGGATGTAGAAGTGAGCCAGATCAGAGTTGAGCTTCAGATGACAGGATTTGGAGTCTTATTTCCTGATATTTGGACATCTCCCCTCTGATTGGCTAACAGCAACACAACTCTATCACTCACTCTGTTTGCGCTGCAACATTAATGCTTTTTCTCACAAATAACACAAGCCTGGAGGAGTTCTGCCATGTGGTGAGACTGCTAAGGCTAATGGTTAGCTTCTACTAGCCGAGACATTCTCTGCTGTTTCCTGGACGCTAAACCATCAACAGCCTTCCTCATTGTGAGTCAAGATGGGTGAGTCCATGAATGTTAAGTGACAGTGTGACGTAGATCTGTCAGGCTTTTCTAATCCCAGAGTTTCCCAGTCAGGTTTCTATCGGAGGCTAATGCAGGAGATAGGTGTCGGAGACTATTTTCACGTTGTGGTTGGCGTTTCAGATATAGGGTAAAAGAAAAACCTTAAAAATCTGTCTGTAACACAGCCGAACCCCAGTGATAACCATTTATTTAAAATACAAGAAAATCCGTATGTTTGAAATTATTTAAAAAAAAAAACCCAAAGAATTTCTAAAAATGTGAAATCTGAATTATTTATTCAAGTTTAGTATAAAAAACTAAATTGTAACGTCAACTAAAAATCACAACATACAGAAAACATGGCATGTATTAAAAATATATATATGAAAGCAGTCATTCACTTTGGTTTAATTATTTTTTCCTAAAGTCTGTTTAACAGCATGAAGATGAGAAACGCGCCGTGAATCATCTGTAACACCGTCGGCTCAGCAGCGAGATCTGTACTCTGCAGGGGTTAACCAGGCAACACCTCCTCACTGGCTGTTAAAGTCATGTTTCACTGCCAAACGTGCTGTAAAAAGTCTATTAATATACTCAAAAAACACATTAAATGTCAAATACATTCAAAAGACAATTGAAAAAAGTAGGAAATCTGAGCTTGAACACAGATGTGCTTTAAACTGCACATATTTGAAATAAAAAAAATAAGTATTATGTCTATAAATGAGTATGTGCAGTTAGAGCATTACATCATTGTAGTGCAACCATTCTGCACGGAGGCCCTCTGCTGGTGAAAAAGTGAAATGGTTTAGTGGACGCAGACCATGCAGCATCACTGCTGCACAACATGGCCTCCAAACGTCAGGCCTGCAGCTTCCACTGCATATGACACACATCCTCTGGGATCCTGCTCGTTTCCTTTACGTTTGAACTAAACATTTGCCAACATTTACAATAAATGTGATCAAAAATCTAACACACAATTTCTTCCTTTTTATTCTTGTTGATAATCTTTTGAATGGATATTTGTGGAACTTCAAGAAAAGATCAGCTTATGATGGTGATCTGAAAGCAGCAATTTAGATGAGTCAAATGAACACAATGAATTCACAAAAGTGCATTATTTCACTACAAATACAGACAGTACTGATGCAGCCTGACATTCAAAGGAGATACATGGTTTTAATATAGAAACATGAAAAAAAAGGTTGAGAAAATTGGGAGGGATGTAGAACTTCGTTCTGAACTTCCACTAAAAAACGTACTTTTTAAAGTACATTTTGTGTTTTTGTACAACTATAAAGTTTGCACAAGTTGGATCAAAGTGTAAAATGTCCTTCACTTGGTATTTATCCGTCTCAGCACTGCATGTGTTTGCTATTACTGCACACGAGTGGAGGTTCTACTCAATGTTAACCAAATAAACATCAAACCCGATCTGTTACACCATGAAGTGCATGTGTCCTTCAGCGCCTGTTACAACAACATCCATCCAGATACGCATGGCCTCAGGAGAGGGCGCCACCATGTAGTACACCCGATCGTGAGTCTTCACACTGAAGGTCAGAGATGGGTTGGGGCTCTGTGTGGGAGGTGAAGTCATTTTGGAAACGTGAAAAAACAGAGTCAGAGTAATGTCGAGGGGGGAGAAGAAAGTGTAGGAGGAAAAAAAGAAGAGGACAAACAGATGTGAATGAAAGCCTGGGTGGACATCGCCACATGTGACTGTGAATGAAACACACACAAACAAACAACTTACTTTGTGTGCATTCTTTAAGTGGTCGTAGTACACTTCCTCTATGGCTTGGAAATAAATGACGCCTTTCATCTTGGTCTCGTGTTTGTCTGCAGCACAGAATATAAACAGAACTGTGATCAAAGCTGCTTCTCCGTGTCCCGCATTTTCTGAGCCAGCTTCAAAGTGTCAGCGCTGCTGCATCAACAGAGACCCGACGAAGGAAGGTACAGACCTGCGTAGTATGTCAGCGTCCTGCGATTATGGTCAAACACAAACCAGCGTTTCTTCCACGTCTTGATCTTCCCTCCCATTTTGACCAGGAATCCTCGACAGGTTTTGTCGGTGATGGCCAGATGGAAGCAGGCATCTGGGTTATGTCCAGCTGCCTCGATGTGGCCGTGAAGATCAAAGTCGTCTTTTCTAACAGGGAGGTAGCGGCTCAACAGACGGGACTGTGGAAGAATCAAAGGAAAGGGATCAAAGTTTTACTCTGATTTATGAGAAACTCCACATTCTTCCTGACTGATTATCTCAGTACCTGTGTTCTCTGCTTCTCTCTGAGCTTCACTTCTCTTTCCACAAGTTTCTGCCTCCGGTTTGTCTCCTCCTGAAGTCGTTTCTCTAACTCCTCTCGCCTTCTTCGCTCCTCCTCCAGAGCCTGCCGGCGCATCTCCATTTCCCGCTCCTGAACATGCCATATATGTTAAACACTAACATCCACTGTGACAGACAAAATGCACTTTTGTTTACCCGATGTTCGAGGAGTCTCTGCTTCTCTGCCTGGGCCTCTCGAAGTAAACGCTCCATCTCCTCAATCTTGGCCATGTTGGAAGTGCTGGCACTGATGACAAAAAATACACACAGAGCAGGGTCTTCAGGAGTTTCTTGAAAATTAAAAAGGAAGCTGCAGTTCTGGTAGTGCTTGGAAGGTCATTCCACATTTGTGGAACGATGCATGAGAAGAGTCTGGATTGTCCTGAGCGTGGTGTAGGCACTGCTAGCTGACGATCCTGTGATGACCGGAGCGGCCGGGCCGAGACGTAAGCCTTTGCAAGAGGATTCCGGTAGATGGGAGCCGTACCGTCTCGGACTTTGTATGCTAGTGTTAGCAATTTGAATTTGTTGCGTGCTGCTAGCGATAGCCAGTGGAGTTCAATGAACAGAGGGGTGACGTGTGCTCTTTTTGGCTGATTGAAGACCAGATGCACAGCTGCATTCTGGACCATTTGGAGAGGTCTCACAGTACAGGCTGGAAGACCAGTTAGAAGGGCATTGCAGTAATCGAGGCGGGAGATGACAGTAGATTGCACCAGGAGCTGGGTGGCATGTTGTGTTAGGTATGGTCTGATCTTTTGTATGTTATACAGCGCAAAGCAGCATAAACGAGCAACAGAGGCAACATGATCTTTAAAGGTCAGGTGTTCATCAATCACAACACCCAGATTTCGAACTGCCTTTGAAGGAGCCAGAGATAGGAAGTCATTTTGAATTGAGATATTGTGCTGTATGGATGGTTTTGCTGGGATGACAAGTAGTTCAGTTTTAAAGAGGTTGAGTTGGAGATGATGGGATTTCATCCATTTTGATATGTCAGAGAGACAGTTTGATATTCGTGCAGACACAGTGTGGTCGTCCGGTGGAAATGACAGATAGAGCTGGGTGTCATCTGCATAGCAGTGGTAGGAGAAGCTATGTGATCTAATGATTTCACCCAGTGAGGTGGAGTATATGGCAAAGAGAAGAGGTCCTAGTACTGGGCCCTGGGGGACTCCTGTGGCAAGATGGTGCACAGTAGAGGATTGTCCAAGCCAAGATACACTGTATGATCGTCCTGTGAGGTATGATTCAAACCAGGCATGTGCTTTCTCTGTGATGCCCATGCTAGGGAGTGTGGACAAAAGGAAGCCATGGTTGACAGTGTCAAATGCAGCCGATAAGTCAAGCAGGATAAGCAATGAGGATTTGGCAGTCGCTCTAGCTTCTTTTAAGGATTCCGTCACTGCTAACAGAGCAGTTTCAGTGGAGTGGCCCTTTTTGAACCCAGATTGGTAAGGGTCAAGCAGACAGTTTTGAGAGGGGTATTCTGTGATCTGCTTGAAAGCCACCCTTTCAATGATTTTGGACAGAAAAGGGAGGAGAGAGATAGGTCTGTAGTTCTCCACATGATTTGGAGGAAGAGATGGGGGTTTTTTTTAGCAGCGGTTTAACCTGAGCATGCTTGAGAGAGCGTTGATCACATGTGTGACTGCTGTGGCTACTGTAGGAGCAATAGCTTGGAGCAGCTTAGTCGGAATGGGGTCCAGTGGGCATGTAGTAGGGCGGCTGCACGTGAGAAGCTTGGACACACAGTTCTCAATGACAGGGGAAAAAGAGGAAAATGAAGCAGTAGGGCTTGAGATGGTTGGGCTAGAAGGGGTTGGTGGTAGCGAATGTTCAGGAGTGGCCAGTTGAGTAAACTGTTTGCTTATAGCTGCCACTTTGTCAGTGAAGAATGAGGCAAAGGTGTCAGCTGATAGATTGTTGGTTGGAGGTGGAGAAGGAGGGTTGAGCAGAGTTTTGAATTTTGAAAATAGTTTCTGAGAGTCAGTAGAGCTGAGAATTTTGTCAGTGTAGAAAGCTTTCTTTGCATCAGTGATGCTGGCAGAGAATGAGGACAGTAATTCATGAAATTTCAATTGATCACAGGGATCTTTTGTTTTGCGCCATTTCCGTTCCGCAGCTCTAAGATTGGTGCGTAGAGACCGGAGGGTATCATTTAGCCAAGGGTGCGACTGAGAGGATCTAGTAGGTCTAGTGGCTAAAGGGCACAAGTTGTTAAGACAAGAGCAGAGTGTGGAGCAGAGTGACTCGGTGGCATCATTCTCTTCATAAGCAGCGAATGTGCTGGGAGATGGAAGAGTGGAGGCAACAAGAGAGGAGAAGTGGTTGGGTGCCAGATTGCGGAGGTTGCGGCGGAATGAGACCATTGGGGAGAAAGCAGTGGACCTCCCTTGTAGAGTCGAGCTGAAATGGATGAAGTAATGATCCAAAAGATGCAGCGGTGTGACAGAGATTTTGTCTATGACACAGTATCTGGTGAAAATGAGGTCAAGTGCTTTTCCAGCTTTGTGAGTTGGGAGGACTTTGTACTATTTTTCGATCAAATGATGACATTAGTGACAGGAAGCCTGATGAGCTGGGATTGTCCAGGTGAATATTCATGTCTCCAAGGACCATTGTGGGACAGTCGTGCTCAGGAATGGAGGAGAGCAGGGTGTCGAGTTCATCAAGAAAGTCGCCCAATTGACCTGGTTGGTGATATATGGCAACCAAAAAGAATTTTTTCAGTACAGTTACCTGGATGGCATGGTATTCAAGGGAGTTGTATTTAGTGATGGGTAGCAACTGACTGTATATCCATTTGTTGGACATTAACATGCCCGTTCCACCACCTTGCCCAGATGCTCGAGAAGTGTGGCAGAACGTCTGGTTAATTGAGAGAGCAGATGGGGTAGCATTGTCACATGGATTGATCCAGGTCTCAGTGAGAGCCAGTGCATCAAGTGACAGGTGGTTTGCATATGCGGTAATGAAGTCTGCTTTGTTTACAGCTGATTGGCAGTTCCACAGTCCCATAGAGTGGTGGATGTCTTCGGGGGGAGTTGGTTTTAGCGAGCGGAGGTTTTGAAGGTTGCGAAAGCGGTTTGCTGTGTGTGACCTTCCTCTGAAGCCAGTGATCACAGGTATAGGATAATGGCACATTTTGCAAGGTGTCGATGAAGCAGCGTCTGGGTCAAGTTTGTTTGCTCTGTGTACCTGCTCTGTGGACACGCGCAGGTAGACACGTATGTCTTTACCCCAGAGGGGCTTAGACACAAGGGCTGACGCTTCCGCTGACGCTTCAGTTATGCCACCAAACGTATGCTGTGCTACTAGTTGGAAACAGGTGTTCATGCAACCAGCTGATTGCAATGATTGAGACCTAGATCACATGATGAGTGTATTCAGGGAGGGGAGAAACAGCTCGTTCACAGCCCCTGATTGCACTTAGTGTTTTCACTTGGCACAAAGGGATTACTCACAGATGAGTTTCCTTCTCTTTCCCAATGGAAGATAGTGCAAAGCAAAAGTTTAAGAAGACAAAAACAGGCACTAACAGACATTCAAGGCCCTTTGGTGCAGATTCAAGTCTACTTACCAACTGGCCAGAGTTATGTTGGTTCTTTCCTCCTGAAGGAAAGATTTGAAGTTCGTTTAACTTAAAGCCATTTTCCTTCAGTGTTTCTTTGTGTCTGGTTAGATGACATCACTTTGGTGATGCGCATTTGTTAGTCCTGGACTTATTTTCACACAAAATCTAAAATAATGTTTGCTCCCATTCGAAAATAAGTGCGTTCTTGGTATCAAAATGCTTCTTTAAAATTCACATTCCCATTGACTTGTATTAATTTTTTCGTTCTTATGGGGACCCATGGTCCAGAAGTAGATGGGCGTGACATAGGCTCCCCATACATTTTGTGGTTTTGTATACTGTTCATTTGTTCAATAAAGTTCTAAAAAGAAAAACAAAGTGTCCCTTCTGAAGTGGTGAGTCAAGAATAAGTGTGTGACAAAGACAGGCTGCTTGCAGAAGGGTTGTAGACAAACAATGAAGAAAAGTACAGGAGAAGCTGTGGATCTACCTAACATTCACTTATAGTCTGGATTACCAGTATTTCCTGGAACCTGAGTGGTGATCGTGCTAGTTTTTTTTCACTCTCTCAACAAGACTGTTGCTAGCTGAAGCTAACAGCTAGATGGTGCTAACAGAGGCCCGGCGTACTGTTAGCCTGGCCTGCCAGACTCATCCTCTTGTTTAATTCTGCACAGAGAAAGAGTCTGGTAACTCACAGGCAGAGAGGCACTTGAGGGGTGGGGCTAGGCAGCTCAAAAATAACCAATCAGAAAAAAGACGGAAATGGTGACTGTACCGCGCAACGCTGTAGTTTTTTAGCTGTAGTAAAAAATGGCGTCTGACAACGGCGCAAACATAATTTATTTTTTCAGAAGAAATGCTTTTAGTGCTTCTACTTGTTGTGGTTTTAAAGACATTCAAGTCATTTAGAACAGGGGAAAGAGCTGCAGCGAACTCCGCCACTGTCTTAATTAATTATGAGAAACTGAGCGTCACTGTGTGTGATGCCCGCAACACTGTAGTTTTTTAGCTGTAGTCAAAAATGGCGTCTGGCGACAGCGCAAACTTCTTTCTTTTGAAGAAAGGCTTTTAGCACTTCTACTTGTTGTTTTAAAGATGTGCCCAAGTCATTTAGAACAGAGGAAAGAGCCACAGCGAACTCCACTTCAGTCGCCATGTTCGACAAACTCGGCGTTATGGTGTGGGACGCACGCTACTCCGCGCTGATTGGCTCGGTTAGAATTCTCAGGGGGTGGAGTTATTTGAATAGGACAGTTCCCAGACCCTTTCTCTGTGCAGAATTAAACAGAGGAGGAAATGGCAGGCCAGGCTAGCATACTGTGGCTCTGTGCTAGCGTTGCTGCGACCAGCATTTAAATAATGCTGCCGCTGAAGTGGGATGGAACGTGTAGATGTAGAAGGAGTGGGTACCATGTGGCGTGAGTAGGAAAGCTTGCTCAGAAAAGGAGTTTTTCTCTCAACTTTTTCAACTTTCTAATTAATGTAAAGTTCGGTCACACACGGCTTTGACTGTTTGGCATGCTACTTTTGACCACCCAATCTGTCTTTATTCAACAACAAGGAAAATGCTGGTTTAGATTCTAGGTCTCATTTAAATTCTGCAGACATTTTCTGGTGCTCATGTGTAAAAATGTTCACAACAACTACAGTTCAGAGTTAAGGTTAGGGTTAGCAAGATGAGCTCCAAATAGGTATTTTTAAACTTTGTTTTAGACCTTTCCGTCTCACCTAGATATGTTGTCTGGGGAGCAGGCAGAGAAGCTGGTCTCCAGGCTGTCAGAACTGTCCACGCTCACTGTGTCCGAGGCCTGGCTGTGGTCAGGGAAAGAGAACGAGTCCAGAAACACGTTGGGTTCAGAAACCATCCTGCTGCAGTAGTCACTCTGTCTGTCTTCGCTCATGTGGGCCTGGCTATTACCTGCAAACAGGAGACAACATCACTGTGTACAATCCTCCTGCAGGTCTTTAACCACATCTATGTTCCTGGTACCGGATTTGGATCACACAACTCAAGTTTCAGAGCTACATGAACAAATAAAGCACCGACTACTCAAACTGGAAGAAGGTTCGGTGTTCTGACTCACTCTTGGGCAGCCGGCGAGTGACTTTCTGAGAGAAGCTGAATCCCTGGGGGATGATACTGCCACAGCTGGAGCTTTGGGACAGAGGCAGGTGAGCCTTAAAATAAGAAGACAATAAAACAAACTGGATTCAGAACCAGACTTTATGAACTCAAACGCAGAGACTCTCACTTGTTCAACTATTTTTATGAGCTCAGTGGGTGTTGCAGTAGAGAGGTTTTGGGTTTGGGTGGATCGTTCTCGAGGGAGAGGAATTTTCTGAGCGATAAAATCCCCGCCTCCGCAGGCCAGAACCAGAACCGGTGTCACACTGAATCTGGCCGTGTGTAACTGCTTCAGTTCATATTGAGGACATTTAAAAAATTGAGCAGTAATAACAAAATTAAAAATGTAGATCTTTAACGATGATCTGAGTTCAACCCCCCTGAGCAGGACTTTTATTGCTCAGAGGTAAAAAACATCACCAGACCTTTGGAGGAAATGTGCGTCCCAAAGATCTGTCGTAGGAGCCGAGGAGCTGCTGGCTCTTCTTCTGAGGCGAGTTTTCATGTGGGTAGAAAGAGTTTTCTTTGCTGCTTCTTCTCCGTTCCTTCAGCAAGTTCAAGTGCTGCCATAATCAGAACAAATATGAGAATAAGCCAACACACTCCATTCGAAAGCTGAATAAAACGGATGTTTCTACCGCTTTAATGGTGATGGGGTTGTTGGTGAATTTCTGCCCCTCAGACAACTCAGCATACTTTCCTTCCAGAGACATCAGCTTCTCCTTTTCCTTCAGACATCAAACTCTCTTTAAGTTGATGAAACCAGAATATTTCAGATAGGATCATGCACATGGCCATCACACCTTCTGTAGCATGATGAGCAACGTGTTCTTCTCTCTCTGGAAGTTCTCTCTTTCTTGCTGAGCCTGCAGAGTGATCTGGGAGGACTGTTTCTTCAGAGTCATGATTCTTTCCTTTGAGGAACAACCAACACAACATCAGGACTTAACAGCAGGACAAAAACAATGCTGTGAAGTTAGCAGGGAGGAGGAGCAAAAGGCGGTTAACTGGTTAGGCTCCAGTGTTGCATGCTTACCACTGGCGGTTAGTTCATGGCATGCTTTGTACAGCATTGAGTTCAATATTTTGCTGCTTTTTTCATGCAAATCCTGCAGTAAGATTAATGAGAACAAAAACAATGTGGTAGTTAGAAAACACAAGAATATAATGATAAATCTGCTTTTTCGGGGCCTACAGTGTTTTTGTGCTTTCATTTGCTAATAAGACAACTTTGATTTTATAATATGTTGCTATTTATTGTTATTAAAATAAAACTAGTGGATTAAACTGAAAATTGACTAAAAATTGTTTTTTTTATTTCTTACTTAATTAAAACTGTATGTTAACTAGTGACAGCCTAAATGTCAACTAGTTAACTAGTAAGGCCCAAATTCTCTCTAGTTAACTTGTTTAACTGTTTCATGTCATACTAGTTAACTAGTATTGCTCAGCATGTTCACTAGTTAACTAGTGGACAATTCAATGTCCGCTAGTTAAAACACGTTTATGTTTTACTAGTCAACGACTAAGGTACAAAAATTGGTACTAGCTGACTACTGAATGTCAAAATCCCACTTGTTAACTTTGCCCAATTTGGCCAGCCACTTGAGCATTCATTCTGATATCTTGTTAGCAGGTCAAGTAGTTAACTAGTGAGGGTCAAAATGTGCACACTAGTTAACTATTGACAGAAAAAATACCCACTAGTTAACTAGTAAACACATTATGAGCCTCACTAGTTAACTAGTTGACACAAAATGGCTCACTAGTTTACTAGTAAAGGCCAAAATGCATACCAGTTGGCTAGTTGAAGGTATTTGTGTCTCATTAGTTAACTAGTGACAGTCAATGTGCACACTAGTTAACTAGTGGGAGACAGAAATGCTCACTAGTTAACTAATTAACACATTTTGGCCTCACTAGTTAACTAGATGACACAAAATGGCTCACTAGTTAACTAGTAAAGTCCAAAATGCATACCAGTCAGCTAGTTGAAGGTTTTTCTCTTACTAGTTAGTGATGGCCAAAATGTGCACACTAGTTAACTAGTGACAGCAGAAATGCGTCAAGATTGACGCAATTTGTTTTCATTTAGTTGGTTAAAAAAAAGTCGAGCTCGGGTCGGGCCAGAGAATCCTGATAACCTTTTCGGACTGGGTCGGGCTGGGGCTCCACCTCCTCGGGCCGGGCGGACACGGGCTCAAATTTTAGGCCTGTGCAGGGCTCTAGTTTGGGGTGGGATTTTGTGAAATTCTGGCTGTGATTGGTTGTCATATTTTATTTGGACATAGGGAGCCAATAGAAAGCCTCAATTTTAGAAATTCTATGCCTCCTAATTAGAATTCTGTGCAACTAGCTAGCTAGTATGAATGTAGGCTTGAACTAGTTTACTAGTATACATATATGTCCTCACTAGTTAACTAGTTTGGACAAAGGATGCATCAACTAGGTAACTAGTGACCCTGCTGCCATCAACTAGCTAGATAGTGAACCATTTAGGGTTCGCTAGTTAACTAGTGGCATTGACCTACTCCAACTAGTTATTTAGTTAGGAGTTATGCCTTCACTTCTGAACGTGTGGACACTTTTGGCTGTCACTAGTTAACTAGTGAGACACAAAAACCTTCAACTAGCTGACTGGTATGCATTTTGGCCTTTTTTTAGTTTACTAGTAAGCCATTTTCGTGTCATCTAGTTAACTAGTGAAGCCAAAATATGTTCACTAGTTAACTAGTGCACATTTCTGTCTCCCACTAGTTAACTAGTGTGCACATTTTGACCCTCACTAGTAAACTAGTGAGAAACAATTACCTCCAGCTAGCTGACTGGTATGCATTTTGGCCTTTACTAGTTAACTAGTGAGCCATTTTGAGTCAACTAGCTAACTAGTGAAGCCAAAATGTGTTCACTAGTTAACTAGTGCACATTCCTGTCTCCCACTAGTTAACTAGTGTGCACATTTTGACCCTCACTAGTTAACTAGTTAGACACAAATACCTTCAGCTAGCTGAGTGGTATGCATTTTGGCCTTTTCTAGTTAACTAGTAAGACGTTTTTGTGTCAACTACTTGACTATTGAAGCCTAAATGTGTTCACTAGTTAACTAGTGCACATTTCTGCTGTCACTAGTTAACTAGTGTGCACATTTTGACCCTCACTAGTTAACTAGTTGACACAAACATGGCTCACTAGTTAACTAGTGAAGCCAAAATGTGTTAACTAGTGCACACTCCTGTCTCCCACTAGTTAACTAGTATGCACATTTTGACCCTCACTAGTTAACTAGTTAGACACAAATACCTTCAGCTAACTGAGTGGTATGCATTTTGGCCTTTACTAGTTAACTAGTAAGACGTTTTTGTGTCAACTACTTGACAAGTGAAGCCTAAATGGGTTCACTAGTTAACTAGTGCGCATTTCTGCTGTCACTAGTTAACTAGTGTGCACATTTTGACCCTCACTAGTTAACTAGTTGACACAAACATGCCTCACTAGTTAACTAGTTGACACAAACATGCCTCACTAGTTAACTAGTGGACAGAAATGGCTTACATGTTCATGACAACTCTGCCTGACATCCGGATATCAGAATAAATGCTCATTCGGCTTGCCACAGATGCATGAGTTTAGTCAGCCATTTTCCACAGTTCCACTGTGCCGAGCAGACTGTTTGCAACCCGCGCTGGTGCCCTCTAAGCCCAGTGTCGTGCCCCTCAAAAAAATTATTTGATTATTTTTTAATTAAAATGCAGCTTTTAAAGCAAATACTGTACCTTCATCCTGCACACCTCTAAACGTAATATTTTAAATTAATATAGCTTTTAATTAAATTGTTCCATATTCAACCTTTGTCTCTGTCTGTATGCAAACTACCACCCCCCCTTGGCTGTACCTTCCTTGTGATGATGAGACGCTGACACTCTGAGATTTCTCTCAGCAGCTCTTGGCTCTGACTTTCTGTTTCCTCCTGTTGCTTGATTTCTCTTTCCAGCTTCTGAAACTCCAGATCTTCAGAACTTTTTGACTGTTCCTCCGTTTCCTGACACACACACATACACACACACACGCACACACACATACACATATGCAATAGCATGTGCACACACACGCACACATGCACAAGCACGTGTAGACACACACATGCACACACACACACACGCAGATATGCACAAGCACGTGTAGACACACGCATGCACACGCACATGCACATACACACACATATGCAATAGCATGTGTACACACACACACGCACACATGCACAAGCATGTGTAAACACACATGCACACGCACATGCATGCACACACACACACGCACATATGCAATAGCATGTGCACACACACACGCACAAGCACGTTTATACACACGCATGCACACGCACAGGCATGCACACACACACACAAACACATGCAAAAGCATGTGCACACATGCACGTACACACACACATGTGCAATAGCATGTGTACACACACACGCACGCACATATGCACCAGCACGTGTATACACATGCATGCACACGCACATGCACACACACACACACACACACACACACACACACACACACACACACACACACACACACACACACACACACACACACACACACACACACACACACACACACAAACAGTTTCATGTTAAATGAAACGCTTACATTTAGTTGATCTAAATTTTACTTTGCAGAATTAACTGAGAGTTTTGTTTAATGTTCTTCAGGAGAATGGCAGATTTAGTGCAGCAGAAGCTCTGAGATGGAGTTAAATATAAACCAGGAGGTCCAGAATTAGAGCAAGAAAAGCACTAAAATAAACACCATGGGAACAAATAGAAGAAGAGACAATAAATGTGAAAAGTTTTCCAAGTTCTGGTTTGTAAGAAACAAGGCTGCCTAATGCCCACTGGAGTTTGTTTTATCTGCAAAGTCTTTTTGTTCATTTATTAGGAGGGATTTATGTGTTTGTTTTGTTGGCGTTTGGACAGTCCGTGGGATATTTTAGTGGGTTTATGAAGCTGTTTTGATTTTCATGTCCCCCAAATTACTGGGCCAAGCAGCAGGAGGCACAAAATCGCAAAAAAACCATTTTAAACAGAAATCACACTGAATTGGTACGTCCACCTTTACAAGAGGTGGTGGGCTTCTATAGGCGTCAGGTAACTAAATATACATAAAAACAGACTTCCAAAGTTGTTTCTCGTTTCTTGCCATTCCTCACTCATAAATCAAATCTAGAATATGAGAAGGTTCCAGACTCCTCTTGTATCTCTGGCATGATTTTTAGGAGAAAGCCGTTGCGTGAAAATTAAAATATGTTCCAGGGAACATTTGAATACGGTTTGGGGATTACTTTAAGAATTCCTTTTGTAGTTTGTCTCCAACAGCCAAGCGGCGAAGCGTAAAGATGTATAAAACATTTGTATGAATCACTGTGAACGTTTGCAGATGACAGCAGCACATTGTGGCACATCCTGTGCTCGGACCAGCTGTTAGCGCATCAGGATGTAAACAAAAGGATTGCAGAGGGTTAAAATGTCCTTTTGTTGGTAAAAAGATTGATTCAAGCTTGATCACATGTTCCACAGATTTACCTGAGACTCTGGATGACTTGTTTTCTCAACATTGTGCATTTTCCCCTTGAGTTCCTCCAGTAACTCGTTTTCCTTCTGCAGCTGGGTCACCTCAGACTCCTGTTCTCCGTCCAGCAGGGCACACTCCACCTCCATCTGCAGGAAGCAGCAGCACAACACTGAAACCCTGCATTTGGATCCACATATGTGTTGTTTAAATGAAGGTAACAGCTAAGTCAGATCACATGAGTTCGGGACATTTTACACCGTGAAATTTAATTGAAACTGCTGTAAACGTTGTTTTCTGTCTTATTTCCTTCCAAAGGCGTTCTGTCCTGTTGGATTCTGGACTTTGGCCGAGGCTCTGCAACAGTAAACCACAGTTGTTGTGTTGTGACCTCAAACTGGAATTTCAAATGTGAGGATTCTTTATTTACTGGTGCCATCTGACTCTTCTCGTTCGTTTTAAAGGGGGCTTTGTGGCTCGTTAAAGGAAGAGCTAACCATAAGAATGCGTGGCAACAGCACACACACAGGCAGAAGAGACATCCACAGGGTCAAAGTGTCTGCAGACATCAGCTGTGTCTACGTTCTGCACCGTGATGCCCACCTCACGAAGAGACTCCTCCATCTGGTTGTCCAGGTCTTTGATCTTTTGCTCCAGCTCCTCGATGTTGTTCAGAACCTGAATTCTTTCTTCCTCAATGTGAGTCACTTCTTGCTTCAGCTGCACGCTCTCCAGGGCCTGAAATGACACCCGAAATGCAAATAAAAGGTCTGGATCTGGAGGCTGTGCAGGTCGACACTCAAAAATATTTATTACAATAAAAAAGTTTAGACAAGACAAAAAGCGTTTTCTTGGTGTTTTAGTGCGAATCAGTTCCTCGTCAATAATATCCATTTTTATTAAGTTAGACAACAGCAGCTGCAGTTTTAACTCTGGATCGCCGTCAACAAGTATGGGATTCTTTTCCCCTTCATGTAATGGAAATCTATCAATGCTCTGTAATGCCAGTCACGCCAAAACACTCCCACAGATCGCACCATCTGGCAACATCTCATGCACATCCCTTCTCCCTCATCTGTGGATGACACCACTTCTAAACTCATGTTTACCCAAAGCTCCAAGAGGATTGTTCTGGTTGGAGTCTGCAGGATTTCTCAGATGTTAAAACCTTTTCGTCCTTCACACAGTCATTTGAGGAGATGTGGGATTATTTGGAGTTATTCAAGTTCATTTTCAATTACTTTAAACTGAAAGTGAATAAAAGCTGATTGTTTTAAATATAAAGTGGTTCCCTGCTCTAGCTGTATTCTGTTTTGTACGTTTCCATCCTTTTCACATCAGCACAAAGTTCAAACCATCTGGAAAAGCGAATGTCTTTGTAATGCATATACACTTGCGTTCCTCCGGCTGTGCACTCACATGCACACACATGCATGCACACTAATTCACAGTGGGATAAAGCCATTTCCTGTCCCCCTCCTCCTTCAGGAGTATGAATGGCTCAGCTCTGAAACAAAACTCTTCATTAGAACCAGACACATCAGTTTGTTGCTTATTCAGGGGGGAAACGAAGAGCTGGAGTGGAAAATGATGCCTCTCTGGGAGCAAAAGGGGTATTTAAGCTGGTTCATTTATTTTTCCAACGTGAGCGGTGAGGCTTGCCAGTGTAATAAATCCAAAAAAGGTGTTGAAATTAAAATGAGGTCAAATAATAGAATCAGCAAAGCTGTTTCCTAGGAAACACTGAAAAGGTCTCAAAAAGGCTTACATTAAAACAGTTTTACAGACAACACCAACACATTAAACGCTGTTATATCCGACTCTGCGTTTTATTCAAGTAAACAGAGTTTTGGCTTCAATGTTTTCTGTCTCTGAAAATGGGAATCGGAAACATAGTTTACCTTGGAATGGGGAGAAATGACTGCTATTATAGGAGGTAAACAAACACGACTAAACTGCATTCCACAAAAGGAGGTCATCCCAGTGGTCCTCCTGTGAGTTGGACTTGTTAAAGGGTGCGGTGAGCCCACTTGGTTCCCTTTTGGATTTTGTAAAGCTTTATGTGAAAAACCTGGGTTTTTTATGGATGGTTCGTTTAAATTGGACAGACAGATAAGTGCAGTGGTCCAGTCCGGTTTTTATCACTTGAGGCAGCTTGCAAAGGTTAAGTGCTATTTGCCGGTCACTGTCTTTGAACATGTTATTCATCTCTTTTGGGCCATTCTCATCTGTACCGGGTCGGCCCGGGCCGGGTAGCGTAGGTTGTTTACATATCTGGGTGGCCTGGTATTTTTCCGGGCCAACCAAGGCTCATTCCCAGCCCTCTTCTCGAGGGGGTCTGCTTCAGGCCGACCAGGGCCAACACACCTACTGCTGACAGCAAATTCACACCTTCCATTAGAGCAAGCCTCTGATTGGTGGGTAGAATCAGCCCACATGGGCTTAAGACAGGATGTGTGGAATCAACCGGGCCAGGCTGGGGCCGACTGGGGCTACCCGGCCCAGGCCGACCCTGTACAGATGGGAATGGCCCATTTGTCTCCTGTCGACTAGATTACTGCAATTCCCTGTATTATGGATTAGGGCATTCCTCCTTAAACCGCTTGCAACTGGTTCAAAATGCGGCAGCCCGCCTTTTAACAGGTACAAGGAAGCATGACCATATCTCTCCAGTGCTTGCTTCCCTTCACTGGCTCCCAGTGCATTACAGGATTCAGTTTAAATTGTTGCTTTTTGTTCATAAATCACTTAATGGTCTGGCCCCTCCTTATATAGATGATTTATTGTCAACCTACACTTCTGCCAGGAATTAGCGGTCGGGCTCACAGTTTTTATTGTCAGTTCCAAAGACTCGCCTAAACGCGAGAGGAGATATGTCACAGTGTGCCGGTGAGTGAGACGGTGGTGAGGATCCAAGTGCAGGGGAAGAAACAGGCCGGGAGGCAGACAGAAACATTTAAAACACTGATTTAATGGAGGACACGCAGGACAATGAAACAATGAGCCAACCAGACAAAATGGACTAACAGGGTTTAAATACAGGAGGAGCTGGGACCTTGGGTGATTGGGAGACGAGAGGCAGGTGGGACCAATTACCATGGACACAGGACTGAACACAATGGGGAGACAGGACAGGGTGTGACAAGATAGGGCAATTTCTGTGGCCGGCCCTACACTCTGGAACAGCCTTCTTCTGCAGATCAGGACCTCTCAAAATCTGGATGTATTTAAGTCCTTGCTTAAAACTCATTTCTTCAACCTGGCTTTTATGTAGGATGATTTAATTTTTGTCCTTGTCATTCTTTCTCATTTTTATTGATTTTATAATTGTGTGATGTAATGTTGTTTTTATCCTAACTTGCTAATTTGAATGATTTTTTGGTTTTTAGTTTCCTTTCTTGCTATATTATCTTGTGTGTTGTACAGCACTTTGGGTTGCAAAAGCAATAATAAGTGTGCTTTAGAAATAAACGTGACCTTGACCTTCGCTTTTCTGAACTAAACTAGCATTCTGTAACAGGAAATGACAAAGTGCAGAGAAAAGTCTTGGTTACCTCACTGTGGGCAAAACCTTCACTTATGATGTCCGAAGTGTCTGAAGTACCATCATCACGATTAGCTAGTGCATATCTCCGTCTCTTACTTACCGCTGTAGAACATGTAGCCGTGGTGTTGAAACGTTTAATGTATCAGAGTCAGAGTGTTTACATTTGAATAATGAAACCATTTCTGATAGAGACGACTCTTCCGGTAACAAGTGTGTACATTGCAGTAAATAGAAGGTACGACATTTTATAAATGGATGGATGGATTGATGGATGGATGGATGGATGGATGGATGGATGTGTAGTGTGATTAATTGTCCATTTGTGACCTAAAAGGCCCTGCTCTGTTTTGCTCTGCTCAAAGCAAAACTACAAGTTTTTGACACAAACCTAATCTGCATGAGATATTTCTCAAGGTCTCATGCTCTGCTTCTAAGCTGTTTCTTATTTTCCAGCTCAAGAGAAGAAGACGAACACTTCCTTTTTAATAAATCAGAACTCTTTCTCTATTTTTAATAAGCTAATCAAACAAAGTGTTAGTCCAAAAATAAAATGTGAACCAATCTGTGAAGTGACAATGTTTATGATCAGTAGTTATAATAAGTAATATAACTTTAAATATTTCCACTAGAGACTGATCACATGTAGTGCTAAGATCACGTGACACATTTCCTTTTTCTGATCCAATCAGAGCCTTCCAGATCTGATGCATGGCGTGGTTTTATTGGTGCTTTGTAAATCTGTCCTTTTTTGATTCGACTGTAAATCAAAACCTCCAAATTATAAAACTATGCCCACATCATCTTAACTTCAGTTCAAGCATTCTAGAGAAGTTGTCGGAGTGGCCAATCCATAACTTTCCTCTTCAGCCGAAAGAACCTAACGACAAGCTGGAATAAATCTGTTGCATGTTCCCCCTGCTGCAACGGTTCCTTTCAGAATAAAAGCTGAACCATCACGACCCCCTTTTTGGGTCTCGCTAGATGCCAATAAACCTGTTGTGACCTGGAAGTATCTCAAGACTGGTCTGGCCGACAACCGCTGCATTTCCTACCGGCTTTGGTTCCAGAGAAGGTCAAGCTGGACCTCGACATTCCTGATCTAACGGGGACTTCCACTAAGGGTACGTAGGCCGGCAGAATGGCATCTCAATGTGTGTTATAAATCTCCAAACCAAAGCTTGGCGCGAAACATCCTCTTCAGTCCCATCAGAACTAATCGTTTCTCCGGATTTGCTGGTTCTGAACAACATTCCACACTACACCGTCCATCTTGCCTCATTCACCCCTAGATCCATTCATCACACAGAGTGTTTAGTGTTTAAAGTTAGTCTAGTTTGTTTAGTAATAAATCTTTAAACTTTTAAAACTTGACTCTCTTTCTTTTGTCTCTGAGTTAATACAAAGTGGTTACATAATCCCTGCAATAAAAAGTTCCAATTTTCTGGTTTAAATTATCCAAAGATCCATAAGATTGATTTCATATTTCTTATTATGGAATCTCATATTTTATGGTTCATTAAATAATATGTAAATTTAATCGTTACAGATGGATGGATGGATGAATTGATGAATACATGGGTGGATGGATGAATACATGGGTTGATGGATGGATGGGTGGATGGATGAATGGTTGAATGCATGGATGGATGGATGAGCGGATGGATGGATGAATGCATGGGTGGATGGATGGATGAATAGATGAAAGCATGGGCGGATGGATGGATGGATGAATGGATGAAAGCATGGGTGGATGGATGGATGAATGGATGAATGGATGAATGGGTGGATGGATGGATGAATGGATGAATGAATGAATGCATGGATGGATGGATGGATGGATGGATGGATGGATGGATGGATGAATGGATGGATGAATGAATGCATGGATGGATGGATGGATGGATGAATGGGTGAATGGATGGATGGATGGATGGATGGATGAATAGATGAAAGCATGGGCGGATGGATGGATGGATGAATGGATGAAAGCATGGGTGGATGGATGGATGGATGAATGGATGAATGGATGAATGAATGCATGGGTGGATGGATGGATGAATGGATGAATGAATGAATGCATGGATGGATGGATGGATGAATGGATGGATGAATGAAAGATGGATGGATGGATGGATGGATGGATGGATGAATGGGTGAATGGATGGATGGGTGGATGGATGAATGGTTGAATGCATGGATGGATGGATGAGCGGATGGATGGATGAATGCATGGGTGGATGGATGGATGAATAGATGAAAGCATGGGCGGATGGATGGATGGATGAATGGATGAAAACATGGGTGGATGGATGGATGGATGAATGGTTGAATGCATGGATGGATGGATGAGCGGATGGATGGATGAATGCATGGGTGGATGGATGGATGAATAGATGAAAGCATGGGCGGATGGATGGATGGATGGATGGATGAATGGATGAAAGCATGGGTGGATGGATGGATGGATGGATGAATGGATGAATGAATGCATGGGTGGATGGATGGATGAATGAATGAATGAATGCATGGATGGATGGATGAATGGATGGATGAATGAATGCATGGATGGATGGATGATGGATGGATGAATGGGTGAATGGATGGATGGATGGATGGATGGATGGATGGATGGATGGATGGATGGATGGATGGATGGATGGATGAATGGATGGATGAATGAATGCATGGATGGATGGATGGATGAATGGGTGAATGAATGGATGGATGGATGGATGGATGGATGGATGGATGGGTTATGGTCAGAAGAAGCATACCTTGGCTCTGTGGTGTGTGGAGGGGGAGGGGGCGCTGCTGTTCAGGCTGATAGCTGGTGAGAGGGACCTGGCCTGCCTGTAGCTGCTCTGCTGATGTTGGGTGATCTGCTGCTCCTCAGAAAACTGTAAATCTCTGACTTTGGCCACAAAACTGCAGTCTGGAGCGGTGCTGCTGGGGGAGTCGGAGAACACAGATTCATCGTCCGACACCTGCAGCTTTTCCAGCTCCTTATTGATCTTCTGCAGATCAGTAACAGCTGAGCCCGCTGGCTCTCTCACCACCTGTCCAAACTCAGTGCACAGGTTCAGGATGGACTCTAGACGCTGGCATTCCTGCACAAAGGAGATTCACCATGTTTTTTATAAAATTATGAAACCATATGAGAATGAACAGAGAGCTGCTCACCAGTCGCTGAACTTTCTGCTCCCTGAGTCTCTCATCTCTTTGATGCTGGTGGTAGTCTCTCAGCTCCTCTTTGCCATTCAGAGAACTGATGCTACCCACTCTCTGTCCTGGACTCAATCCACCCTTCCCAAAGGACATTCTTCTCTCCCCTAAGCCCAGGTCTAGGCCCGTCCCATCTATCTCCACACCCAGAGAGCTCAGAGAAGCTAAACTGGACCTCCTTGATGTGCTGGGCATACTGGCTGGTACTGTGACATCTGGAGGCTGCTCCAGGGAGGAAAGACTGCGTCTCTGACCCACCGACACCGCTCCTCTGTGAGAACCCACTGAGTGACGGGATGGCAGCGAGAGAGCCGGGGGCTCTGCTGCGTTGTGAAGTCGAGGCAAAGAGCGGCTGTGCATCCCCAGATTGTTGAGGGAGCCGGTGGAATATTTCCTCTGTCTGGAGTCTCCTCCAGCTCTGCCCTGAGAGTAGAGCCTACGGCCCATTCGAGGGCTGGATGGCATACTTGCTGCTCCGCTCTTGACCCTTGGAGAACGAGGCCCTGTTTCTCCGTAGGAGGAGAGCAGGGAGCTCCCATCTGCTGCATTAGAGAGCAGCAAACTGTCCTGTGACTGGTGGCGAGAATAGGAGTGACGAAGCAAACCATTAGAGCCAATCTGGCGTTCTCCCTGACGCGGTGATGGAGGCACACTACTGCTGCTGATGTAAGAAAAGTTTCTGGAGACAGACGGAGGCTTCTCTGTGCTGCTGAGGACCGACAGCGGCCTGGTGGACTGGCCCAGGTACTTGCGGCTGCACTCCGCTGCCCTCAGGCTGGCTTCCAGTGCACTCTTCCTGCGCTGCAGCGTCTCCATCAGCTCTTGAAGTTCCGCTTTAGAGCGAGAGCCCCTCAGCAGTGTCCCCCCCACTGACCTACCGCTGCTGTGCTCAATCTTCACACAGTCTGCAGAAAACAGAAAGTTGACAGAGCATGAAGTTCTGTTCCTCTTTTGACTTAATCAAAGGCCTCTAACCCACATAAAGGGAAACCGGCCTAAATGATATGCAACCACTTTTACGCTGAGTAAGAGGGGAAAACCAGTGGGGAATGTACGCTCACACAAGTCTGAGGCCAACACAAACAGAGGCTCAGTCATCGGTTAAGTCTCTTCTAAAAATGGAAGAATGCTGGTGAACCAAGACAAGGCAGAATACACCATCGTCTCAGCTGACAGAAAAATCCTGAGGATGACTGATTAACTAGCTGAGTGGTGAAAGTGTCAAAACGAGTGTGGCAAGACCCCAGATTTATAACACATGTAATTACACATATCCCTTAATGTCCAAATATAACTCGTGAGTCTTACCCGAGCCGAAGCCCAGAGCGGAGACAGAGCTCCTCTGAGGAAGCATGCTGTTCATTAGTGACCTCCTCTTCTTCAGGGGAGCAGAGCGAAGGGTGGAGGATTCCTGCCTGACAAAGGAGACAAGATCAATAAGAAACGCTCAGCCTGCCGACCAGCGACACACTGACATAGATTCATGTTGTATCTGTGTTTGAGCTCCGATAGGGAGAGCGGGCATTTCCTGGTGAGCTCAGATCAAAGTTGAATAAAAAGTGTCACTCTAACCAACAGCTGTTGCTACATCAGAGCTAACTGATTAAAAATTAAAACATTTAAAAGCTCCTTCATCATGCTGTCTACAGCCTCGCCCACCCCTAAAGTGTTGCTGCTTCAGAAAACTAAACAGGGAAGTCTCAAGTAAGTCAAATCACAAAACTACAAAGTACACGATTACATCATGGACTGAGGCATCGCATCAGAAACGATCAAACGAACAGGAAACAAGCCCGGCGGACATTCGCCCAACACAAGGGGGCCCACCAGCTCTCTCTGGCAGTTCCTTCTTCAGGCTAACCTGGTAAAAAGATAAACGTTGGTCTCGCAAATAGGAGCAAACGCTGACAAAGACCCAAAACACATGGATGACTGCAATATAACCTAAAGCCCACCCCATTCAAGATGGTGGTCAAGGCTAATAGAAAACATTCAAATGGATATAATTGTTTGTTTTTACAGATATTTACCGATGTGGTCTCAGTCACACACAACACCAAGCACTAGGGGGTCTGCTTTGTTGTGGAAGTCTATGCTTAATCGTTTCTCTGCATAGATATAAGCACCATAGCAGATATAAAAGGTGAAGAACAAATATTGTATAGCTCCATTAATAAAAGTCAAATGTTTATTTCTCAGTCAGGAAGTCCCAGTGGATATTCCAGATGTTCCCATTCCCAGAGACAAAGTGTTTAAACAGATCCTGAGCTTTAGGGTCTGGCTACAGTTCCCAGTGAAGTCTGAAAGGCAGCACGTTGCACATTAATGATGTTTTAACTCTACACAGCCAAAGGCTCTAAGGCAAGGGTGTCAAACTCATTTTAGCTCAGGGGCCACATTGAGGGAAATCTAGTCCCAAGTGGGCCGGACCGGTAAATTAAAAAAAACTTCAGATAGTTTTCTTTGTTTTAATACAATCAATATAAAACAAGGCTGGAGCCTGAGGACAGTGTATCCAAAATAGTACAAGTACAACACCTGAAGTGTACTTGAAAATTTGAAAAAAAAAAAAAAAAATTAAAAAAACATTCCTTAGTGATTCAAAGAGCTTACAGATCACATGGCAAGATCAGTTTCATGCAGCACTTAAAGTATATTTGACTCATTTTACTTTACATTGTTTAGCTTTCACCAGCACATCAATATCAGGAGTCACATTCTGAGTGACAGCCAACTTCAGGATGTGATTCAAGTTCTTGTGTGAGCCTTGAGCGCAGCTTTGTTTTATTTATACTCATTACAGAGAAAACTTGCTCACAACGATAAGTTTATTTTCACTCTACATTGTAAAGTATGAAAATAAAGTTTACACAACCATCCCGCGGGCCGGATTTAACCCGCTTGTGGGCCGGATCCGGCCCGCGGGCCGCATATTTGACACCCTTGCTCTAAGTGAAGAACTGTGTGGTTCTTGGACCAAAAATGAATAAATCAACCCACAAATCCCTGGTCTAGTTCAGGATGGTGTTGAAAGTCAGACATAACTTTTTTCTGAATCCCCAGAGAAAGGCTGATCTGAGAGGCTCTGGTCCTGCTGTCTGGAGAGAGAGAGAGAGAGAGAGAGAGAGAGAGAGAGAGAGAGAGAGAGAGAGAGAGAGAGAGAGAGAGAGAGAGAGAGAGAGAGAGAGAGAGAGAGAGAGAGAGAGAGAGAGAGAGAGAGAGAGAGAGAGAGAGCCAACAGGAAGCAGGGTATCCACTTACACACTCATGCATCCAGTCAGCATGAGTTCATTCTCCAGACCTCCAAGAAAGAAGGAGGGGAGAGAGGAGAAGGACCCCCCCCCCACCCCACCCCCCCACCCCACCCCCACCCCCGAGCATCAAGTAAAAGGCTGGAGGTGTTGCTGCATCAGCTACGCTGCAGCTCTGCAGGCTCATCAGAAACACACTAGGAGATGTAAACAGTTTGTGGAATGATGGCTGATAAGACATCTTTCATCTGAGGAAAAGTATTCCCAGATTGTGTAAGAAAGCCCCAACCCTAACGGCCTCGCTTGCTTCGCTCGTTCAGACAAGCGTTAGTTAATTTTCCGTGGAAAGAAAAGGACAACTTGTGGAAAACTTTACGAGCATGAAAAAGCAATTATTTAAAAATCTGAACGTACAAAAGTCAAACCACAAAAACTGGTGCAGGAAAACAGTCTGACAGTCAACCCAACAGACATTTTATTATTTCATGTTTTTAGGAAAACATTTTGACATCTAAACAGAGCAAAGCCTGAACAAACACAGGATGTAATCAGATTACAAAAATCATTCATGATTTGTTTGTTTTTGAGCACTAACATCTGTATTTCATATGTTACATGAATGAGCTGGTTTTCTTAACGTTGTAAAGTTTTGGTGCATTAAAGAAACATTTGAATTGTTTTAAATCTGAGTTCAGATGTCATCGATTAAAGTTGAACAGAAAACTTTTCCAGCTTAGTGCAGATGTGTTTGTGTCATCTCATGCTGATTATGTAATTCTGCAAGCCTGCATCAAATATGCTCCTGAGTAAACAACTTGTAGATAAAAGAAGAGAGACTGACCTCAGTTACATGTCTAAAGATTCTCTGATGAGCGCGAGTTGGAGTTGGAGCTGAACTCCTCCGTCTGTCTGAAACAGCAGAGGAAAGTCTTCCCATGACAAAGGAGCAGACAGGAGACCCTCTCCCCTCCCACCTTCAAACCTCTGAGACGTTCCCTCTCCAGGAGAGAGAGAGAGAGAGAGAGAGAGAGAGAGAGAGAGAGAGAGAGAGAGAGAGAGAGAGAGAGAGAGAGAGAGAGAGAGAGAGAGGGGCATTTGCGTGAGGCTCTGCTGCTGCCCCGCTCTGGTTGGGCAGAGAACTGCTCATAAAGTGGAACAAAAGCCTCTATTATCATAATAAGTTTAGATCTGAAAGTAAAATCAATATTTAATCTCCTACTGAGACTCTTGGTTCCTGTAAGCAGCTGGCTCTGACCTTTGACCTCACTGTGGTCGATATGTGAATGTTAGATCATGTTTCAGCACAGAAACTCACACTAACTCCCTACATCATCCCTTCTCCCGTTTGATCCATTCAGTTACCCCAAAATCTGACTTTATTTGGGTTTTTACCTCCACACAGGGAGCCTCCTACAGCTGTGTGTTTCTGAGAAGACAGTAAGAGTGTGTTCTTTAAATTGAAATAAAACATCTTGAAATTGTTGTTTGAGCAGTGTGGAGACGGGGTGGGCGGGTGGGGGGGGGGGGGGGGGTGTCTGCGTTTGCGTTTGACACAGGGCCAGCATCAAACCCCCGACAACTAAAAACCCCTAAAGCCAGCGTCGATCTCTCTCAGTTGCTGACTTTAACATAACAACCAAACAGAATTAATGAAAAGTAACTTGTAGGAACATTTCCCCCTAAATCCAGTCAAAATGAAACCATTTTGCAAAAGAAGAAAAAAAAAAAGAACTGTGCAGTTACTTCATAGGGAGGGGGCTGTGGACGAGATGATTATTTACAGATTTGGAGCTGGGGTCTATGTCATGAAAGCACACACACACACACACACACACACACACACACACACACACACACACACACACACACACACACACACACACACACACACACACACACACACACACACACACACACACACACACACACAGTCATACGTTTTTTCATGTGAGGAGTGGAACAGTTTTTAATTTATTGACAAAACAAAAGTTTTATTGTCTGGAATGTCTAAAAAAGTATTTGAGTTACCACACACATCTCCTGAAAGCCACTGTGTGTGTGTGTGTGTGTGTGTGTGTGTGTGTATGTGTGTGTGTGTGTGTGTGTGTGTGTGTGTGTGTGTGTGTGTGTGTGTGTGTGCATTTTTATGTGCTAGACTGAAACCATATGAAGAGGGACTCTGGCAAAGGGAAAATGTAGGGGAGAGGGGAGAGGGGAGGGGGACGGCAGAGAAATTAGTGTCAGGTTGAGGGAAGGGGGTGTGTGATCTTCTGCTTGTTGGGAAGTCTGAGTCATAATGAAAAGAGTCTGACGTTCTCAAGAAGGAACCAAATCTGATGAGAAAAATGTGTAAATGTTTCACTAGTTCCCTCTAAAAACCCTTTCAGTCCCTCAAAAGCGTTTTTACAGAATCAGAGGTTCCTTCCCACTCCCTCACCTGAAAATAGACGTTAGTCTAAAGTTGTCCATCTTTTCATTCCATCGACCTTTTTTCCAGTCACTGATTCTTTCACTACAGGATGCCGACTCTTTAAAGCAGATTCCGTACTTGATAATTGATAAATAATCAATCCCTTCAGCTATTTTGGGTTCAGAACCATAATCTACACAATCTGAGCCTCGTCGCGGATGTTTACAGAATCCATCCAAACTCACTTTAATTAGAAAATTAGTTTAAGGCTCATGTGAAACCACATAACTGGATGTTTGAGCCTCAGTTAAGCCACAGGGGTAATTACACGGCTGTTGGGTGTGTTTGTGCAGATTATTCAATCTAGTCAGAGGTACTGTTGCCTATTTTAAACATAAACAAAGTCAGTCATCCACTCCTGCTGACCTTTCACCTGAGCCATCTGAACAGAGACCCTGATGGGGTCATTCATACAGGAGAGGGAACACACAGATCCTTATTAGTCACGTTTTATTATATAATAATATAAGAAGCACATTTATTATGATAAACTAAAATAAATGATGATGACTTTATCAGGCAGCTTTCAAGCATCACACCTGAATTTTTCAGCGTTTATGTGGAGAGAAGCTCAGACTCCTAACCAGCTCCCTCCAAGTGTCTGGACAGTGGGCCGTTTCTCCCTTCATCAGGTTCTTCTTCAGCTTCCTGATCAGGTTCAGAGGCGTCGTCACGTTTCTCTGTTGTTTCCTCCGTGCTGTCTGCTTGTTCGTCTCGTGCTTCTGGCGGACTGCTGCCCTCGATGCCGTGCTGTTCCATCATGAATGAGCCAGAAGGGTTTAAACCTTTGTGAAGTCCTGTTCCGTTGTGTCTGTGTGAGGGTGTTCCGGTTTCTGCACCGGAGAAAAAACAAAACAATATAATCGATCCTCACTTTTTTTTAGTTTGCACAATTAATGGTCTGCCCTTTCTGTGCAACAGTATTCAGACTTAGGCCACAGCTTTGATACAAATAGCGCCACCATGTGGTCAAACAGTGTTTGTCCTGTAAGTTTTAAATAAAATTTTATTTAAAAAATGTATTTTTAACTAAAAGTGCTCAAAAATGAAGCAAATTAAGAAAAAACGCCACAAATTAATTCTCAAAAGGAAATTAATTATTTAAATTAACGGAAAAACCAGAATGTTGCTCTAAAAATCTTGTTTTTCCACCATGCTAGATCTTTGTTTTGGAATATTTCTTTTTTAGAGGCAGATCAGATTTCCTCAATATTTATTTTAATAAATCAGTTTAAAAGTGGACTTGACTAAAAGTAATAACTAAAGAAATCCCTAAAATACTTTAGCAATAAGATTAGATTTAATACAAACTGTCTGCTGATGCAGATGTTTCCAGACAGTGAAATCTTCACCCACCTCTTCGTCTCACACACTGAGGCAGAGCCATAATAATAGTGAACAAGACAAAAGCTGCAGAGGCTGCTGTGCTCCACCAGGACCTCTTCGTGCTCTTTTTATCCAGACCTGCAGGAAACATTTTATTTTACTCACCCGCTTCTGCGGTTGTGCACAACCCCTTCAGCGGGGAGAACCATCTGAAACTCACTCATTGAAGCGACGGTGATGTTGACTTTGGTTTGAACGATGTGTCTGCTCTGCGAGTCTGAGAAAGTGCAGATGTACGTCCCAGAGTGGTCCTCGCTGTCCGGCTTGTTGAGCAGAAGAGATCCGTCACCCTGCAGGAGCAGGTCCTGGTCAAGTTCAGCGTGGCCCTCCCACAGGTTCACCGTGTGTCTGGTTCTGTTATCGTACCTCAGGATCAGAGAGGGCTCACCGGAAGACGAGAATGTCCAGGTGAGGGAGAAATTCTGCAGATTATGTGGAGCTGTGCACAAGATGGAGAGTGGATGACCTTCTTCTTGTGTTACATCTTCTAAAACAACGTTAAGCACACAGTTACTCTTCATTCACCCAAATCGTTCTTTCTAAACAAATGATAACGATCACCTTGGTTTTTCCGAGAAGCGGTCCAGGTCTGTGTTTTGTCAGCTGATACGAAAGAGCAGAAGTACGTGAGGTTGGAGGGATTACCCACAATCCTCAGCGTACTCTCCACAGTAAACAGGCCTTTATGGTCGGTGGTCCTGATGGTGGAATTTTCCAAAGCCCCCTGATCCGAGGTGGGCTCCGTGGCCCACGTTACCTGTGGCATCGGGTAAATGTTGTGAGAGGTGCATGTGGCCGTCTGGTCGTTTATCTCCATGATCACAGACTGGATGGGAGCTGGAAGAGTAACAGGAAAGTTAGAACCGTGCATTTTGTGACTAAATTAACCAGAAATGATGGATTACACAAATCTGACACCACTCTGAAGTCATCAGAGTTCAAGACACAAACATCACAAATCTTTGTTCTGCAGCAGCTTTCATCGTTTAAACGAATCTCCTTTAAATGATGCATTTCTGCTGCTTCTCCAGTGTTACCCATTGGTTAATGGGGCAGACCGCTGCTGTGTAAACACTGACGGCTTACAACAGAACCAGAATAAAAACTGAATGTTTCTGGTGTCAAGCTTTAGAGACGACTTATTAGAAAAGCTGCTGAGCGAAGGAAGATCTTTTCCAACAGCTCTACACTCCGTTCCAGAATGAAAACTGTTTTTTTCTGCTTGCAAAGCCAAAGATTACACCGTTCTCTGAAACAAGCTCTAAATTAAAAAGCAGCATGTTTTAGGTAAAGAGCTGACAATAACAGAGTTATCAGATTAAAACTCTGCATCAGATTACGTGGAAATCTCAAGATGTTTGAGTTTTGAAGCTGTTTTCAAAGCAAACAGCTGAAACACACGAAAAAAACGAGGGAAGCTGAACGTTTACAAACATTTACAACAACCAGGTAAGAAATGGTCTTCAAAATGTAGATTATTGTTAGCAAGGTCTGCCTTTAAATAAAAATTTACGACAGCAACTCTTAAATCCTTCAGAGAACGGAGTCCAGCGGGCTTGAGAGGAGACAGAAGTGGTCTGAAAATGATAACGATGAGTGACAGCTTTTAATAACGTCAAGGTAATCATCTGATCTGAAAACTAACAAGTGAAACAATAAAAAACGCCAACAAACACAAGTGGAACTCTAAAGGATTGTCATTTCAAAACCATCCAACAGTTCTGCACAAACCTTTAAGCTCCATGTTGACAAACATCTCCTGGTTGCCCTTCCTCGTGCTCGTGTAGCACTTGTACCTGCCCCGGTCTTGAATTTTGACCCTCCTCAGGAGCAGGGAGGCGTTGCCTTGAGGGATGTGAGAGTTGAACAAAGATGTCCTCCCACTGAAGTGCTTGTTCTGGAGCCCAAACTGATCTTTGTGGTAGTAGTAGCTGTGAACGGGGATCTGCTGCTTGTACCAGTGGATCACCACGGTGCCGGTGGGCCTGAAGCTGCAGGGTAGGATGCAGTCGTCGTGGACGATGCAGGTGACATTCACATCTGGTAGTACAACTGAGAAGGTAGTCAAACTCAGGAGGGCTGCTTTGTTCTCGTCTATTACAGATTAGGGTGAGTGATCAACCCTAGAGAGGAGCTAAATCTGACTCATCTGAATGGTAACTATAGCAACAGATGATCTCCTTGTTTATTTCTGGGATATTTATCACAATAATTAAGAATATTTGAACCAATAAAAGAGGCGAATTACCTTTTGAGCTTGACCACGTCATTTTCTCCGATAAAACCAGCAGTAAAAGGATAAATCCTGGTGTTTCTGCCATGTTTGTGTGGAGGTGTTGAGCCTGTGGAGGACTCTGACAGACGTGAGTGTGAAAACACGTCGGTGTGCAGTGAGCTGTTTCTGTGTGATTCCACTTTACATCCCTCCAAACACTAATGAAACACTGACTAATTAACCCAACCAGTAAAAGTTTAACCAGCCTCAGTGTGAACGCACTACAACACCTCCGCCTAAAAGAAACTTTCCTTTTTACATTCTCTGAATAAACATCTTGAGGATGATCACAGAGATGAGAAGAAGGCGTAAATCTGTGATTCTGTGGGAATAACAGGATTATTTTGAATCAGTAACGGATGACTTTCTGTTGTTTCCAGCTTTCTGATTCTACTTTCGCTTAAATCTCTAATACCTTTTGAATCTGTGCAAAATCCTAATTACTATGAACACAATCGCAATCAAAAGACCTAAATAAAAGACATTAAAATACCCCGTTTTATTGGCTCTTGCATCTATTTCTGGTTCGATCAATTTCATACATTTAAAACATTAGAGCAGCTTTTATCCACCCTGTGCACCTGGTCCTCCCCCCGTGACAGCTCAGATAGCCTTCACGACCCAAAATGGTGGATTTATGGATGTAGTGATTTGGAATAATTTATATTAGAGCCATTATGTCTCGGTTACATGCTTAATTCTGCTTCACACAAGTCACAGAAGGGTCCAAATACATCCGTAGTAATTATTCTTTGCTAACTCAGACCTGTAGGGGGCACAGATGCGTGGTCAGTCCAGCATGTGAGCCCCCGTCCAGCAGCTGCAGGGTCACATGTACGGATGCACCCAAGGCCACGTGCATGATTCTTTAAGATGGCGCTGCTCATGCCTGCCCTCATTCAAATTTAATCCCAGATTAAAAGGTCGTGATGGCAATGTTGAGTTACATCATTGCATCTATAGCTCTGTTCCAGGTTTTCATTTTCCTCTTTGATTAACTTATTTTCTTTATTGTTGTTGTTCGTGGCTAAACAACAGCCTCCAGAGGGGGCATTCTTGAATGTGCGCAGATGCATTTACTGTTTGCAGGAACAAAGTGATGATGGGAAAATTTATGCAAAATTATTTTGAATATTTAGGTGAGAAAGAAAAAAAGGTTGAAACAAAAAACACCATAAATCATTGATTGATCTTTAGACTACGTTGAGAGAATGTTCTGAGTGCATCAAAATAGCTCTGGTGAGCTACTACAGCAGATTTGTTGTTATTCTGCTGTGTCTAGCTTAGGGAGCCTGAGGCTCGCCCATCTACTTCCAGAAAAATGAATGGGAGTCTATGGAGTTATAAAAATTGTTCTCTGATCCCGTTTGATATGCGCCATGCATAAGATCCGTGACTTTAAATGACACATTTTGATGCCAAGAAGGCAGCAAAAGTTATTTTAGGTTTAGCGTGGAAAGGTGTAACGGAAAGCAAATGTTTGTGTCACCATATTGACATCAAGAAGAGAAGATTAGTTTAGTTTAGCGAGCTTCACATCTCCCAGATGTGGAGAACACCACTGTAAATCTGGCCATATGGTAGGTGGCAGCTACGCTGGGGAGAGGAGATTCTGCTGTGACGTCATTTATGCAACACCTGATTTGTAGTCATTTTAATTACCAACTTTACAAGCTAATACATCTTGAATCACCGCTCTGTATAAAATGTGCTCTACAGACAGAGCTGCCTTGCCTTAAATTACAAAACAGACATAGTTGAATACTTTTCATTTAAAGAGCAACTAAACCCCAAAATAATTTGTTTTGCATTCAAACTGTATTATTGGATCTTTACAAATGTAATCTTTCCGTTTCCGTGCATTTTTTGACATGTTTGTGTAAACTTGTTTAAATCTAGAATCTAGGTGTGAAAATGTCTCAGTGCTGCCCCCCTGTGGCAGAACAACGACTACTGCATTTCAAACTTGTGATTGACTGGGGCTGCTGCAATTTCACGTCATCGGCACAGTCTCCTCCCTCTTCCCCTCCCTCCCAGGAGGGAAATTCCCCCACTTAGCCAAGCCTCTTCCGTGCCACCTGGCAATGCCCACTTTCATAGCATTTTTAAAATCTTGACTAGGGGGTGGAGTTACGTTTTCTGGTGATGGTGTGCAGTCCCTCTTTAAGTTGAAGTACAACATGTGTGATTCAGGATGTAAGGCAAAGCAGTTTAGAAAATAGCTTTTGTAGCCCCGTTTGACTTGCATTTGTTTTTTGTTCCAGGGACCCTTCAGCTGACCGGAAGAGGAGGAGATTGCTACTTATTGGCAGTTCTAGGGGTGGGGTCAAAGGAGCATTGGCCCCTACTGAAACCTGATTGGCCCTTGAAGTGACCCTGTCAAGTCATTCGTCTATCCCTTTGCAATAATCAGAACTGCTTTCAAAATGAGAACATTCCTTCTCAATGGGACCTTCCTGGTTAAATAATAAAATTGAAGAAATGCACTCCTCGATGTCAAATGGTTTTATTGACAAGGATGAAGGAGCCCTGCGGCGACATACAAAGCTGAGTGAGCAGAAGCTAACGGCAGCGTGAAGCAGCAGCATGGGCTGAAGACCAAAGCTAAGCAATGCGATAAAATGGGTAAATAAATGCAGCACGGCTTAGCGTGCATACTGACAATGTAACCGTTACATTAGCTTAACAAGCAGGTGAAGACTTACAGATACAAGTCGAACAGTAGCATGGATAGACAGCAGTGTGATGGTTGAGCAGCAGTAATCCAAATGAGAAGCAGCAGTACGTACAGTGAGGCATCGTCACATGTACGTGACTTCAGGCACGTCCGTGAATACCCCTTTTTTCCCCCTCGAGGCTTGATTGCAGCACAGGATGCTATTACAAATCCAAACACTAGTGCTAATGAACCAAATGGAAATTTGGTTGAATTTGGTTTGTTTCACTAAAAACGCTTTAATCGGATACAATTTGTACTTAAGTATCTGTACTTCTGAAATATCTCACAGGCTGTTTTAGTTTGGTCTATGCACAGTACAATGTGGATTGGGTGTAAGGATGTTGGACAAATACTTGGCCCCAAAATTACCGTGGCCCTTTAAAGCCCTGAGCTCAGAGAAATCTTAGATCCACCACTGGTCTGGCAGGAATCATCCCAACTGTTCCAGGAAGGTGTTCGCATCCTTGCAGGTACATGATGCAATCATTTATTGATCAGAACAGAAATACTGGATCAAAGAGAACCCTGATTTACTAAAGGATGAAAACAATGTGAAAGGAATTGAAAAATATCATGGTTTAAGGGATATTTAGCATTAATTTCCTTAACATCTGAGATTATATAAAAAACTAAAAGAACCTCCACCTATGAATGGCTTTCTTGGAGGATGATAATGTGGCAAGTGGCAGTCGTAACAAATAAATTAAAGGTTAAAAAGGTTGCAACAACGCCACCCTGGGTTATCCCTCCAGGGAAGTGTAGAATAAAGGCCTGTAGGTTCAAAAATCACCAGGGGAACAGATGGGAGTCTTTCCATTAAAAGAAATTTTATATTTGAACATTTAAGCTAAAAACCACATAAGGCGGAGTTAAGTGCCCCGAGTCCAATTATCACCAGTTAGACCACAGGAAGTAACCATTTTGGGCCTAGGGCCAACAAATACTAAATGAAGTTCAATCTACACAAATTAAACACACCAAATAGTAATAATGAAACAATTGAAAAATATGACACAGGATACTTCCTTTTAAGCCTGTGGGTTTTCTGGTGGTTGCTCCGGCGTCCGACACCCAACAATTCATTAACACAACCCAATGTAGATGAAAACAGATCAATACAGACGAAACAGCAGTGATGCAGCCCTCTGGGACACCGCTGGCTCTGAAGATGGAATTGGTCGTGGCAGGACTGTGAGAGATTAGCAGAGGGGCCGGTGTACCGCCGCCGACGTCAAGCGCTCCCCTGATCTCGGTTGGAGCACTGTAGGCAAAGCCGGATGACGAAGCGGCGCCTCGGGCAGCCTCACTGCAAACAAACAAAACTGACATGGTCCCCCTGGATCAGCACAACCCTCCCCAAGCTGAGGCGAGGACTCAGTCGTTGCGCCGCTGGATCGGATCAGCCTTCAGACAGCTGGCACACCCGCACGGGCAGAGAGCTGCCAAGGAGTACCTGGATGCAGTGTTAACCCTCTAACCTCATGCACAGCTCCATTCTGCAATCACCCGCTACCAACAAATTGAGACGGAGAAATGAGCATGAACTAACGCCGCACCGGCAACACGGCTGGAGTGAACTTACGATTGCAGCTTGCAGTTGGAGTTTGAGTGTCTCATTACCCCGGCACCTGAAGTGCCATACCAGAGCTGTCATGCTGAAATAGCAGGCAGCTGCCTTTTATTAGATGACTCACCCCACCCTGCAATCACTCTAATGTGAGCCACCTGGCTCTTTACTGGGAGGGGACCAGACAAGATCTGTCTGTCCCATCACAATAAGAATATTAAGATGTACTTCTGCATTTCTTCTCCATCTTGGTTGCTGTGCCTAACAAATTATTATAAAAAAATCCCTAAACCCTTTGATGTTTACCTAAATATTAAAAGGTATATTAGGAGATGGGTTTGGTCTGAACCATTATTTAAAACATAATTCAATTCTCTAATCCTAGCTGAAGCCGGAGCAGTTGTGGCATCACGTGATCTTGCTCAAATGCTACACAGCCAGAGGCTATAAGTTCAGTGTTTACTGATGCTGCCTCAAACATATGCCCACATCTGGCTCCTCTTGATGGGATCATTTGCATCCTCTCACCATCATGAGATCAGACCTGAGAGGCTGGAGTAGGTTAAAGGTCCTACATCGTATAAATACAGGCAACAGGTCATCTAGTCCGAATGACTGGTTGCATTATCTGCCATCCCCGCCCCGTGCGCCTCCAGTTTGTAGGTTACCGAAAGATTTCACCACCCACAGAAAAGAAGATTAGAGAGGAATTAATGGTATTCCTTTGTCATTATAGCAACAAATTGATATTTGGTTTTAAATCAGAGGGGTGGGGACAGTGGGAGAGTCGGAGCAACGTGTTGCGTCAGGACACACATAAGCAGTGGGATGGCACGGTTACAAGCAAACTCTAGTCAGGAGGATGCTCGTGCACAGGAGCTGAGCGCTGGACGCCTCCATGCTGCAGGAGGTGACACTTCAGGATAACACAGAGATGATCTGGTTTATGCGTGGCTGGGCAGTATGAGTGGGACATGAATGTGCCTGTGGAGGACGTGGACAGCTGTGGCACTCTCCGGGTGAGACTCTGACGAGTGAGAGGGACGTTTGGGTTCCTCTCGTGTTTCCAGCTCCTGCTCAACCATGAGATTGGCCCTCCTGGCCCTGAGACTGATGGTTCTGGCCTGGATGTGGCCCGTCACTCAGCTCAACAGCAGCACCTTCCCAAACAAAAGGAGACACAAGGAGGTCTACACAGCAGAGAGCACTAAGCCGAAGCATGGAGGGTGAGCAGAGACGGACGGTTCCTTCATTTATTATCTTTGGGTTGGCTTGATTTATTGAATGTTTTTATTTATGCAACTTTAATTCTGTCTCAAACCTGCTTGCATAATTTATCCCATTAACGCTCCGATGGATCGAGGTCAGGTTAGGCAACGAAGTCATGTGACACTGGAGGTGACGTGCATATTCCTCAGAAATTCATCCTGATCTTTGCTAGACAAAGATAGACGTGTTCACGTTATTAAACTCAGATTGGGTTTGCTTGTAGACAGACAGTAATCAGCTCAGGATGCAGATAAAGGCTCGTCCCCACAACAACTCTGACCCAGAAACAAATACCAGAACCCTGAAAAGAACTCATTTCATTTAGACTCTTGGTTTTAATCAGTGCTAAAGGTCAATTAGCCATCACTCACTCTGCTGACCAGATGTCAGACCTGTTTAAATTGGCTGTCTTTGAAAGCAGGCTGCACGGTGGCACAGTGGTTAGAGCTGTTGCCTTGCAGCAAGAAGGTCCTGCGTTCGCTTCCCGGCCTGGGATCTTTCTGCATGGAGTTTGCATGTTCTCCCTGTGCATGCGTGGGTTCTCTCCGGGTTCTCCGGACTGTTAGGTTGATTGGTCTGTCTAAATTGTCCTTAGGTGTGTGTGCATGATTGTTTGTCCTGTGTGTCTCTGTGTTGCCCTGCAATGGACTGGCACTCTGTCCAGGGTGTAGCCCGCCTGATTGCCCGTTGACCGCTGGAGATAGCCCCCCCCCCCCCCCCCCCCCGCGACCCTGCGTGGATTAGCGGTTTCAGAAAATGGATGGATGGATGGATGGTTGTCTTAGAAAGCGGAGGTTGGAGATTTAAAGAAAGCTGTTAAATGGCTGTTTTGTTTCCAGACGGGTCGATCTCAAGATGAAAAAGCAGGACAGCACCAAGTCTCTGCTCATTAAATCAGAGCAGCTACTTCGGATTGAAGATCACGACTTTGCAATGCGCCCGGGCTTTGGAGGTGAGACCATTTCATTCATTCGTTCATATCAATGCAGATGCGTTTAAACGTTTTCGTTTCTCAACTAAAGGAGCAACAATCGTTTGGATCAAACGCGCCATCGTCTTTTTTCAGTAATCGTGTGATTACGTGTTACCCAGACAACTCAGTCAGGTCCATGCAGGCCATTGTGTTTGTCACCTGAAAAAGCCCATGACCTAGATTGTCCGTTGCATGAGACAATGACTGCAGTCGGATAAAATAATCTGAACTGTGTTCCTAATTCTGAGGCTGAGTGCTCTTAAAAGCACAGCTCACAATTTACAGTAGATCATTTTACTATGTTAACCCTTTAATGTCCACAACAGGAAGAAACATGTTTTTTAATCATATCTTATTCATTTGGGGAGAAAAAGCTTCAATATGAGACAATACTGGTGTCAAATACACTAGATCACTTCTTTAACCAGCACCAGACCTTAAATCAAGTTTAAAAGTTCATTAAAGGTTGTAGGATACATTTATTTTTTCCTACAATGAAACTACCGATTTCAGTAAACCTGCCTGTGCTGGGAACGCACCCCATCTAAACGTCAATTCAAGCTAACTCCAGCACATCTTCCATATTCAGGTCGTAAACGATAAAGAATCAAAGTGAAATGTTTGTAAATCTGTGAATAGAATCAGCACGAGTGGAAAGGGCAAAGGAAACAGATCTCGGTTACTGCTGACGTTGTATTATTTATTTATTCCAAAAGCCTTGGTCCGTTAACCCTGAAGGTATTATTTGTAGATTCCTGGTTCATCTGCTTCAGTAACGGTTGATCAGAAACACAGATTTTGTAACAATCAGCAAAGAAAAGAAAACACTTCTATTGAAATTCAGGGAGTTACTGTTATAAACAGACGGTAAAATAGATAAAGAACTGTTCAAATTGCTGCTTTTGTTTAGGATTCTGTGCTATCGTCTAACGAATCTGTTAGAAAATGTAATATTCATCTAAAAGCTTTAATGACATAAACCCTCCCTGCATCTAAGACCTTTGTTTATGAACAGCATCACTAAATATAATTCAGTCCACTTCACCACTGGACTGCAGCTGTTGACTGAGGGTTCTTAGTGCTGGACGTCATTAGGTAATGGCACAGGGAGAACTGGGTGTGTTTACAGATCCCATCATATGCTGAGGCCACCCTGCCTGTGGACGAGGACATAAGAGCTCATCATAAACACACCAGTAGGTATTAAAGCATGAAATGGGCCCAGCTCTTTAGTTAGACAGTAAGGTTGGAACGTCCTTGCTGCTGAGGTCTTTCATCGCTCTCGTGTTACTGCGGCTCAGCCACATGCAGCTGAGAGAGTCCTGCTTTGTTTTCTCGCTCTGATCTTTTGTACCCTTTCCTTTATGTTTGTCTTTATTCGGCTCATGTGAAATAAAAGGCTCACAGACAGGATAATCACTGCATGAATGATTTTGTTCCTTTGGTTCCCATTGGAAAAAGGACAAAAATAATAACAACGTAGTTGCAATAAGCAATCAAAGTAATAAAAATCATGTATTGAGAATGTTTAGCTGGAGCTGGGGGGAAGGCAGCCCTAAATCCAGGTCGAGCTTCAGAAGTTGCAACGCAGCCTTCCATCAGCATTTCTTTTATCTCAGGAAAAAACAGAGCCCAGCTTATGGAGAGGTTCTGAGGTGGGATTTACACACGCATGACTCTGTCAGATGTGCAGATTATTGTGACAGATGTGATCCAACAACTACTTAGAGCTTATCCTTCACTTCTGACCTTTTGTAGGTTCGGCTCTCCCCGTTGGCGTAGATGTCCAGGTGGAAAGTATCGACAGCATATCTGAAGTAAACATGGTATGCACCGCCAGAGTTCCTGCAGATAAAAACCAGGGAGTTCAGCTGCTTTAATCGTTGATCTGATCTCACTCAGGACTTCACCATGACTCTCTACTTGAGGCATTACTGGCAGGACGATCGACTGGCCTTCCCCTCCAGCAGCAACAAAAGCAGAACCTTCGATGCGCGCCTTGTTAAAAAAATCTGGGTTCCTGATGTCTTTTTTGTTCATTCAAAGCGTTCTTTTATCCACGACACAACCATGGAGAACATCATGCTGAGGGTTTTTCCTGATGGAAACATTCTCTACAGTGTCAGGTAACAATGAGCATCCGGCTGAAGGGTTCACGCGTGCATTATGATGCTATTCTGCTGCTTTTCTCTGAAAATTCCCACAGGAGTCAGTTTAGCGTCATATGGGACGCCTACCCTCGTGCTTGTATCAGTAGCTGGAGTCAGATGAGGGACAGCAGCATGATGTCAGGACCTGCACTTTGTGCCATATTGGCTCTGCCTCCCCAACACACACAGACATAAATGCAGCTCTGTGATTATGTCTACTTCTGGCAGCTCAGAGGCTTTTCCATTTTGATCCCTCATTCTGCCTCCAAGCCCGATAAACAAAAAAAAAAAAAAAAACTGTGAGTAAATGAAGAGTAACAAGACCAGATCACCTGAATCCTTTTAATAAAAAAAAAATCAAGAACAAAAAAAAAAAAACCACCAAATTAACCAGAAAAATTTGACAATGCAGAGATTAGACTTTTAGATCAGTGAGGACCTTTTTTATTTTAAAAGCATAATTCTCTTGTGAATTTTTATTTTGATCTTTTTTCAAGTAGACAATATTTTTATTAAAGTCAGTAAAAAATATTTGTGGATCCTGGATCCTAAACACTAAAATGGTCTCGTTTAATTCCCTGTGTTCTGTTCTAATAGTAGTTGTTTTCTAGTTTTTGGGTCTTAAAATAACATTCTTCCTTTTTTCAGGAGCACAAAGGGGATGTGAGTGATTCCCTAATGTTTGTTGTATTTAGCACTTACCTGTGCTTAAGCATGTGTGGTTGCAGATTTAGTCAAATCAGCACAACTGAAATATAAAAAATAAAAAAACACAACAGCGTACCAAAGTTAGGGCCTCAGCCACGTTTTTAACTATGATGCTGCAGAAGAATGTCACACTGATGAAATACTGGTGGAATGCAACGAGATTGTGTCGTGCCACGATCTGGCCCTTGTGGACCACTTTAACAGCTGTGTGAATTTGCCTTTTTGTTTCAGGATCACCGTGACGGCGCTCTGCTCCATGGACTTCAGTAGTTTCCCTCTGGACACGCAGAACTGCTCTCTGGAGCTGGAGAGCTGTGGGTATCAGAACACTAACACCTGGCTGCACATTTGATGTTATTACAGAAAAGAAGTCTCCTAATTCCAGGATTATGTGTGTGTGACATGTCTTCCTGGTAAACATGTTACGCAACTTTGGATGCAGGTTTTTAGCTCAAAAATGTTGGCTAGAGGATGCTTTGCTGTTTTGGAGAACTTCATTTGCATCACTGTGAAAAAAATCAGCCTTAAATTAATCTCTTTTGATTTTTTTTCTTCTAATTTGGGCATTTACTGTGAAGGGCTTAATGGTTTTTATTATAGGTATTTTTCGTTTTTCCTTAAGATGCGTACAGTGAGAACGACCTGATGCTCTACTGGAAGAACGGGAACGACTCATTACGGACCGATGAGATCGTTCTCTCTCAGTTTTTCATTGAAGACTTCCAGCCTTCCTTCGGGCTTGCCTTCTACAGCAGCACTGGTATGTGAGACTGCAGGTTAGAGGACCACTGAACTGGATCCAGTTTGGAAACGCTCGTGTTCTTCGGGGATTCATTTAAAATAAAGTTTTATTTGGTTCAAGTTCCTCGTGGATGCAGCTTGTAGTTGTGACAGTTTTCTTCCATCTTTCAGGTTGGTACAATCGCCTCTACATAAACTTCATCCTCAGAAGGCACATCTTCTTCTTCATGCTTCAGACGTACTTTCCTACCATGCTGATGGTGATGCTGTCATGGGTGTCCTTCTGGATTGACAGGAGGGCCGTACCTGCTCGGGTCTCTCTGGGTGCTGAAACATTAACTCAATATGTCTGATGACAACATTTAGTTGGAAAACATTTATTAACTAGGGTCACTTCATTACATATAGGGAGAATAGCCTTTGCATTACTAAATACAATATAACACGACGTCACAATCGTTTCTTCACTGTAAAAATTCAAATTTTGACACTGCCTTATGAATGCATTCCCATGTTTAGTGTAGATTGTAATCTATGCTGATGTTTCATGAACCCAGGCATCACCACAGTTCTGACGATGTCCACCATCATCACTGGTGTCTCAGCCTCCATGCCGCAGGTGTCTTACGTCAAAGCTGTAGACATCTACCTGTGGGCGAGCTTCCTGTTTGTCTTTCTGTCAGTCATTGAGTATGCCGCTGTCAACTATTTCACCACAGTGGAGGAGATGAAGAAGCTCAAGAATGCAAAGGTATTGTTGTTTCTGTCACCAGTGTGGTCTTAAAGGCACAATGTGTAAGAATTCAACTGTGAAATGATGACAGAACAGCCTGAAGTCTCAGATTTCCTTCTCAGACTTGTCAGTTTTTCTCCTTTCAAAAAGGAGAAAGAGGGATATAGTCTTTGTTTACAATCTGCCCTGCCTCCATACTTCCTGTTTCCAGTGCCATCATACCTGAGCTCACGGGGTTGCCAAGTCTGCAACAGCCTTTGTAATCCGTCACCGGCCGACAAAGAGCAGCAGTGTTGTGGAAAAAAATGTCAGCCAGTAAACCTTTGGCCCCAGAAGTTGTGTTTTGTGCCCCTAAGAAGCTATACCGCATGTTTTTGTTGCTATATTATTGGGTGAAGCAGGCAAGAGGCTAATGTTGAGCTAACAATGCTAACAGTCAATTAGAAACTAGTAGTCATCTCTAAAAATATCTCAAGCTACTTTTATCGGTTACCATTAACTCAACATTACAGTGACATGTATTCATCTACTCATCGACTTACTGTGAATGACTCGTCTTTGCTCATCAGCTGGGATCTTCTGGTGCAACGCCCTAACTGGCAACAGTTGCTGAAGGGTTTTGATGAATGGACTGAAGTACCCAAATTTGACCACAGGACGTCATTTTTACATCACGCACCTTTAAAGCTCTTTTTCCACATTGTCCTCTCTGATGCTGCAGGTCCCCAGCACCTTCAACACCAACCAGGCTATGGCTTTTGATGGGTGTTTCCATGACAACGACATTGACCTGACTCCTTTCTCAGAGGTGGATATCACCCCGGACACAGACAGGAGCACCCAACCTCGAAACTCCACTGTCTCTGCACCCCCAGATGGGACCAGACTCCACCGTAGAAACACTTTAAAATACAACCTGAGCTTCATCATGAGCAACAGCTACATGATCGACTCGTACTCCAGAGTCATATTCCCCCTGGCTTACCTGCTCTTCAACATCATATACTGGAGTTTGTATACATAGGACACTGATTCCACCAATAATGTCATCACATTTAGGATGGAAATATCCAACCACTCACAGGATGTGACCTTTTATTTGCACAATATCCGCTGCTCTACATTGATGTCTTTCATGATGTCTTGTATTTGAGAGCCAAGATTGCAGCAGTCTGCTGTGTCTTTGTGAATGTTTCTCTTTCTGTTGCATGCTTGTTTTATAAAAGAAAAAAAAAGAGTCAAAACCAAACCTGTTTATTTTTAATCATTATTTAAAGAGACAATGTGAAGTTTTTACCATTAATTTCTGGAAATATCCATCAAAATTTTGAAAATGAATGAAATGAAGTCCAGTTGCTCAAAAATATTGGCAGTTTCATAACATATAATCATAAAAATCGGGTCTAAAATACATGGGAGCGGGTCTAAGACCCAATCCCAATACTCACACGTGCACACTTGCGCCCTTCAATTGCACGTGTAGGTTCTCAAGTGCGGAAGTTGACCACGCCCCCCATTACACCCTTAATCTGCACTTCAGCTAAGTCCACAGCAATGCGGACCTCGGGCAAGGGAATTACCCACAAGTCATTGCTGCGGGAGAAAAGGCTCAAGGTCCTTTTCTGAAAATACATATTTTCTAATGAAATATTAGTTAATTTTAGGATGATTAGTTGATGCTCTAAGACTTTTAGACAAAGCAGCAATAAATGGAAATTTATTACAAATAACTGTTTGGCTGTTTGTTGAAAAGTTGTTAATAAAGGTTTTTGAAAAAAAATCACACTGACCAGCATCCCAGCATGCGTTGCGATCGATGACACATTACTCCCCGTCGCAATTCTGCAATTAGCTGCACACTTGTGCACTACGCACTCGAACCCTACTGCACACTTTCTCCAAGTGCATTTTGCTGAAGTCTGCAGGGCACAGTGCAAGTACTGAGAGCGGGTTTAAGTCTCTGGGCGACGCCATATTAGATGCCATGCTTTCTTCTACGGGACCCCATGAGGACAAAAAGCATTTACTGATTTGTAAGAAATAGTTACAAAACTTTTGTCATTCTTAACCGTTGTTGTTTTACACATTTACCTCTTCACTTGTTGCCAGTGATGAAAGGGAGTCTGATGTACTTGTTATTTTACTAAAGTTTGTACTTCCCAGGGCTTTTTGACCCTAATGGGCATCCGTTGGTAAGGTCTTACTCCAACACAAAAATACTGCTTGCTTGCAACCATTTAAGTATCTACTGCCCCCTGTCGCCAGGAAAAATACACACTGTCACTTTAAGGGTTCAATTTGATACAAAACACTCAATTCTTTAAAAATGAACAGCTAATTTTTGCTCTTACGAGTTGGTTTAAAACTATATATTTCTTTGGGTTATGATTTACTTGATTAAAAATGAGTCAATGCCACAATTCCTCCGGGGTCACTGTCCTGCAGGTTTTACGTGTTTCCCTGCACCAACACACCTGTTTTGAAAAAGAAAAAAGGAACATTTGAAGGTGCTGCTGTGAAATCTGACATTTGTGCACTTGCTTTTCCTACAAATGTTTAATCCTGATCAGTTATGAGACTATAGTTTTACATGACAGCATAAAAACAGTGGAACTAATAGAAGCGGGTCTCTAATCTCAGTTTTTGTGTCTAACGGCCACTGATTCTTGACAAATGAACAGGAGAGGGACAGAAAACGGTCCGGTGGGACAAGATCAGCATAAAGTCTGCACCACGGCTGCACGGTGGCGCAGAGGTTAGCACTGTTGCCTCGAAGGTTGCAGGTTCGAAACTCGGCTCGGCTGCGGGCTTTCTGCGTGGAGTTGCGTGTTCTCCCCATGCATGCGTGGGTTTCCTCCGGGTACTCCGGTTTCCGCCACAGATCGCAACATGCCCTATAGGTTATAAATTGTAAATCGCTTTGATAAAAGCGTCTGCTAAATGAATAAACATAAACATGAAGTCATTTAGAGATGACTGAACAGACTGTAATATGCAGCCAGCGGGTGGTAACAGGGCTGACTGATTACATCTGCCTGCAATAAAGTGATTAGTAGCCTAAGGTTTTATCAGTTTGAGTGTGAAATCTTTTCTCTGCTCCAATGTATTTTTGAAGGGACTCTAGGATTAGTCACCGTAACCAGCGAGGAGATACTAAAAACACAGACGATGAGGCAGACAGATGGTAGTTTTATGATGAACAAAGGACAGGAGCTTAGAGAGGCATTACTGCATGCTGACAGGTTGGCCGGTGAATAAAAACAGTAGATGAGCAAAGATTAAAAACTAAAAGTAAACAAGAGAAGAGAACCAGCGGCCGCACAAACAGGCGGAACAAACCAAACCTATACAAGGCTAGAAAAAGATTCTGAAGAGCTGGAAACATGCAGACAGTGAGAACAGGAGAGCCTGCGGGACATCAGGAGTAAAAACTGCAACATCTGGTGGGCAAAAAGTGACACTGCATTCAAACAACTTGTTTGAATCAGTGCACTCAGTGTTTTGTATTATAGCATTTTAAAAAGCTGTATAAACCATGCTTACGTGATTTATCCTTACACGATAAACACGGTAAAGGAGCATTATACTGAATGCAAATTAAAGAGCAAGTCACCCCCTACAAGAAACTTCCTTCACTCCCTCTTCATGTTTGAAAAATGCAACAAATGCTGTTGCCTAGCAGACAGAGAGGGCGGAGCCTCTAACAAATACACACACACAGGCTCACAACGGCATTGTGACATCATAAGGACCAGTTTACATCATAGCATACCTCTTAGCCAATAGCGGTGGCAGATTTAAATTCTAATGCAGTGCAGAGTTTTTACCTGACAACGGCACAACACTGACAGTTTTAGGCAGAAAATTAAAATTTTAACTAAAATGCACTAAAGTACAAAACTATTGACTACACGTGTCTGCAGCACGATTAGACACGCATTTATATAGTTTATCAGCAATAAAAAGTAGACTTGGGGGTGACTTGCTCTTTAATATTAGGACACACTGGGCTTCCTTGATATAATAAAAGTCACTCAAAGCTTGCAGTACCAAACATGTTTCATGCATGATTCCTTACAGCACTCCTTTTTGTGTTTAATAGTGAGTTCACCTGTTTAATGACAGCTTCAAAGGTCTGAACAATAAAAGTATGGCGGTGCCGCTCCTCAGTCACATTCCTGATCGAGCTTTGCAGTGTTGCCGTGGAAACAGTGTTTCTGTCAGCTTTATCACTGACAAATGTTGGGACACACCCTGAGGCACACCTTAAACTTCAAACAAAATAGAAACAGCTTTTTTCTTTCTTACCAAAAGTGCTCCAGCAACCCTGACGCTGTAATCGACACGCTGCCTGACGGAGTACAGCCACACTTCTGGAATTTTGTTGAATAAACCAGACGCCTTCTCGTTACGAGTGCCGTTCAGATGCTGAGTGAGACATACTTGAACTAAAATGAATGCAGCGACCTGCTGACGATTCAGGGGCGTGCCTCAGCTTTTGATGCTGCCGGGGACAAAGAGTGAACACTTCAATTAGCACCAGTTAGGCTGGCGTCCACGGCCATGTTCGTGGTTTAGTATTATTCACATTCTGTCGTGGAAAGTTATGTTTATTAGAAATGAAGAAGTCGTGGGAACCCCTGGCATTTCAAGCAGATCTTCTCGCTGGCTCACGTTGGGTCCGCCAGTCAGGTAACGCTCTGCTGCTGGTCTTTCTGTTTTCTGTCAATTTAAAAGATTTATTTTCCAAACAAGCCAGAATTTCATGTGTTCTTTAAAAAGTTGTTTTCTCCAAATGTTTTGATTTTTCTTTGGTTTTTGGAGTCTCGTTTTAAGTCTGTGTACCTGATCAAAACAGCATGATTTGTGAGTTTCTACTAAAATTAAAATGGACAAACAGAAGACAACAGAAATATGGCACACCTAAAAAAAATCTGCAGCTGATGAGACAACTGTAGGTCAGATGGTCTTCACAGCTCCAGGGAAATCACCTGGGTGAAGATGGAATATTCTTTATTCCCATCCCACTGTTTAGTTGGTCTTTTTCTATATATTTAATAAAAGATGTCTGGCTTTGTGACGATCTGCTGGTAACAAAGAGTCGCATTTTCTGGCAGTACGAAAAGGTCAGACAGAGTCAAACAGGTTTTTTAATTCCAGTTGGCATTGCACTCATTATAGGCGGCTGAAGGAAAAACAAACCTCTGATGACTACAGAAGGACTAGAGTACAGGTGGTGTAGCCTAAACGTCAGGAACACAGAGGAAAACAAAATCTCATAATCTGTAAAGATACCTGAAGTGTGAATGCACAGCAGGACGGATTAATAAACCAGGTCCAGGTGTGCAGAACAAACAAAACGTTCACCCGTTCACCATAAAGTGCATCCAACATGAGTGAACAGTTCAAACACACAAACGTTCACAATAGAAATAGACATTATATTAACTTGTTTAATAGATTAATCAACATTTATGAGTACAATAATTATTCTTTCTATGACATTAATTACTTATTATTTATTATTTATGTGATCCAAGCTGTCTAACTTGATAATAGTATTAAACTCACTCACTCACTCACTCACTCACTCACTCACTCACTCACTCACTCACTCACTTCTTTTCTAAATCGCGTACATGATGTCATTGTTGCTTTTTGATTTTCACAATAAGATGCCCCCCAAAACTCACTGGTGTCCATAATCAGCCAATAATTAGTGTGACTGTTATTATTGGGGGGCTGCGCAGTGGAGCAGTGATTAGCACCGTTGCCTTGCAGCAAGAAGGTCCCAGGTTCAGATCCCAGGCCGGGGTCTTTCTGCATGGAGTTTGCATGTTCTTGTGCATGTGTGGGTTCTCTACCAGTACAACAGCTTCCTCCAACAGTCCAAAAATATGACTGTCAGGTTAATTTTTCTCTCTAAAATATCCTTAGGGTGTACCCCACTTGTTTGCCCAAAGACTGCTGGAGATAGGCACCAATCCCCCACAACCCTGAGTGGATAAGCGGGAACAGAAAATGGATGGATGGTTTTATTAGGGCTCAGCCAGCCTGCATCTCAAATATAATTTCTTTTTCCTAGGTCTGTGACCACACCATTACTTAGAGTGGGTTCATGCTAGCAGCAACAGATGTATAATTGGGACAGAAGTAGCTCAGGAGGTAGAGCAGGTTCTCCAGTAATTGGAAGGTTGCTGGTTTGATCCTGCCACCCACCAGAGAATGCTGCTGTTGTGTCCTTGGGTAAGACACATAACCTGCCTTGCCTACTGATGGTGGTTGAAGGGACCGGTGTTCAGCAGGCCTCGCCTCTGTCAGTGCGCCCCAGGACAGCTGTGGCCACATCGTAGCTCATCCCCACCAGCGTGTGAATGGGTGAATGACTGATTGTGTTGTGAAGCACAATACAAATACAGGCCATTTCCATTTTACAGTAACAGTTCTTAAATGTCCTCCTTTCACTCTCAAAATGGGAATATTTTATCTAATTAAAAAGCCAAAGTTTTAATTGTATCCATTAACTATAATTGTTCCAGATAAATTGGTGTCAGCAAGTCAGACCTGCACAAAAATCAGAACTGACACCCAAACCCAAAACATGTCTGAACAGAACACCACTTTTAACAAACCAGCGGACAAAGACTAAATCTAATCATAAAACCTCTGAAATGTGACACAAGGTTCAACTATCTCATTGAATTTTTTTTTTTTTGCTGAAAAGCTGAATAAGTTCAACAAACATAAATGTTGATCTGAAAAAGATCAAGTCCTACCTGAACAGGACTTTGGTTAATATTTAGGGAAAATACATTTTATAACATAGATAAAGAAATATTCATTGCTTTACTTTGATATAGGGACTAAAGTTGTTTCTACCAAATTGTTAACATTCCAGTAAAATGCAAGGCATTCATATTTATAGAACACATTTCAGATGAACATATGAATGAGTTTCTCTAGGTCTTTTCTGGACATGAGACCTCAGAGTCATGTTATTTGATGAAATTGATAAAATGCTGATCTAGTTATAACCATAATGTGACCAGTGAAGCTCAGGTCTGAATCAATTATTCTATTCCAGTTTATTTATATGGCTCATTTAAAAACAGCTAACAACCCTATAACACCAAGATTTCTAACTTGAGTCTTTGACTTTATTCATTTGGCGCCAAGTTGAGCAATAACCTCCATTATATCATTTTTATTTCCAAAGACAATAACTTCCATCTTGTCTTTCTTTAACTGGAGGATATTTGACTGCATCCACTCATTAACTTGCTCCAAACACTGCCAGAGTGAGTCTAAGGGACCACTGTCACTAGGTAATAGAGCTAGGTAGATCTGGAAGTCATCTGCATATCTATGACAGGCAATGTTGTTATTGTGTATGACCTGAGCCAGGGGGAGCATGCAGACATTGAAGAGCAGTGGTCCAAGAATTGAACCTTGGAGGACCCCACGTGTCATGGTGATCAGCTTTGATTTGTGATCACCAACAGAGACAACATAACCCCTGTCTTTGAGGTATGATTGGAACCAACTATGGACTGTGCTTGATAGTCCCACCCAGTTTATGAACCTATCAAGTAGGGTGTTGTGGTCCACAGTATCAAAAGCTGCACTGAGACTGAGCATCATCAGAACATATGTTTTGCCTCAATCTGTATTAAGACAAATATAATTCAATACCTTAATCAGTGCAGTCTCAGTGCTGTGGTGTTGTCTAAAGCCTGACTGAAAACCATCCAGGAGGTTGGTTGTCTCCAAAAAAGTTGTTCAGCTGTAACAGCATTTTCAATAATTTTCCCAAATAGAGGGAGAATAGAGATTGGCCTGTAGTTCTATGGGAGCCCATGAGGACAAAACTTATTTACTGATTTGTAACATCAACATATATGCTGGACAATGTGTTTCCATAAACTCCAATTATAAATTTTTGAGCCAAAATGGGAGATGGCCACCACCGCCATTTTGTCCGTGTCACAGGTTCCGTCAAACCTACACAATTCCAAAAAAAGGAAAAGAGGTGGAGTTGAGGGTGGGGCTGTAAGGCTGGGATCAAATGACGACACCCGTCGAACTGAAGCGATGTAGCTACAAGCTAACCCAAAGCTATGCGGAGGTGGGAGCTAAGCTAACGGAGGTAGCAACCTAGCTACAACCGGAGTTAACTGTGCACAACACTGGAGCTTCTGAGTCAGAGATACGCCGGGCTGACCGTTGGGTGGAACACAGAGGTCTCCCGAGAGCTCCACAAGCCGGCAGCTGCGCAGCAGACAGGCGCCGCTGCGATCAGAGATGCGCCGAGCTGCCGCTGGGGAGAACCGGGTGGAAAACATCGGTTTCCATCCGAGAGCTCCACAAGCCGGCAGCCCGCGCAGCAGACAGGCAGCGCGATCAGAGATGCGCCGAGCTGCAGCTGAAGGTAGGGGACCATAGCGATAGTCGGAACCCAGCTCCACCAACATGTCATATTTCAACCCATTTTCAACAATGCAGCGTTAAGTTAAATGCACTGGGTTTTACCCTATTACATTTAAATGTCATGGTTAAACAGTACATGTTAAAATCTAAGCTCAGCTTGGCAGTGACCTAAAATACATAAATATAATTTTACTTACCGAAAAAAATGAAGTGGAGACTCCTTGGACGCTCTATTAGTGCAATTAATGCCACATCAAGTCATTGTGTCCAACAATTGAACAAGTAATATCCACACAAATTGCACTAACGCTACAACTAATGGTCTAAGTTGAGAGACTTAAAATGGCGGAACTGTTTTCAGGCGAGGCCGAGGCTCAGACTGAGGCCCTTCCACGGAGCTAGCTCTGCGGTCACGTGGGTCTGATGCTCATTAATTATACAGAATTTTAGGCTTTTAATACACTTAAACAGAAGAGTGAGAAAAAAACATCACCCCCCTCAGAGTTGTCATGAGTGTAAACTAGATAATTTAAACCAAAAACATGTTTTTGAACCAGGCTGTAAACACATTTATTTCTGCTGTGAAATTGGTATTTTTAACATGGGAGACGATGAGAATTTGCTCGCTTCTGACACCAGCCCCTAGCAGATGAAGGTGGAACTGCAATTTTAGTTACTTCCGTGTTGGCTTCACTTTCAGACCCAAATTATGGGGGCTTGATTTGTAACAAATGGTTGCAAAACTTTCATCATTCTTAAATGTTGTTTTACACATTTACCTCTTCACTTGTTGCCAGTGATGAAAGGGAGTCTGATGTACTTGTTATTTAGCTAAAGTTTGCACTCCCCAGGGCATTTTGACCCTAATGGGCATCCGTTGGTAAGGTCTTACTCAAACACAAAAATATTGCTTGCTTGCAACAATTTAGTTATCTACTGCCCCCCATCGCCTGGAAAAATACACACTGTCACTTGAAATCAGAGTTGCACTCTAAAGTTTTCATAGTGATCTGGTGGGTTATTTTTTTTCTCCATTTACGCTCAGCTTTCCCTCGTTCTCTTTTCTGATTGGTAACTGATTTAGGGAACTTCCATGGAGCTCTTGGTTTGCCAGTGGCAAATTTGACCTTTTTGGGTGCAATGGGTCAAACCAAAGTAATTAATGAAATAACTTTACAGGATTTTATCTAAATAAATAAAATATTTCATAAATTGTAACACAACACACCAACAGAGGTGTCTAGTAGTAAAACCAAACGTGTTCTACAATTACAAAATTTGTATAATTCAATAAAAAATTCTGTAAAATTAATCTTTTAAGAAATATTAATTTACAAGAGTCTGAAGCAGATAGCAGCACAACATATTTGAGTTGTCCTTGTGTTGTTATTCTTGTATAAACAATCACATATTAAAATATTTAACATTATTTGTAGAACAACTCAGCAGAATTCACAATGTCTTACCAGGATCTGGATGCATGTTGATTAATTTGTGGTTGTTTTTTTATCCTGTGTGTTTTCCCACTTGTTAGGTTAATGATATTACTGTACTTTTGGGAATTAGTGACTTATTTTACAATTAGATAGAGGTGATTTCCTGTTCTTTTATTTGCCTTTGTGATTTGCAAACTTGGAAAAATAACACACGAGACTGTAAAGCATTACCACATCATCTGTTTATTTTCAGATAAACTGTACTATGCTTTTAAGGCATTTAATTAGAACAAAAAACATCATAGGAAAACAAATGTTCCATGTGAAATGTAGTCTTTAATCCAGTATTTAATCTAGTATTTTGAATTTCTACAGAACAGATAAGAGAGACGATGAGAAACTAAGATCTGATATAACAGGATTTTGTTATTTATGTGTGTGATGACTGTCAGTCAAATCAAACTTTGAACAATTTTTTTATTTAAATAAACACTTAAAAGGTGTTATAACTGTATTTGTTACATTACAGAGAGAAGAAGTCAAGGTCCCTGTTTTCATGTCCACTGTTGTTGAAGACGTACTTGCTAATCATCATCCTGGCAGGTAAAATCTGACGTAAGGGCTAAACAAAGGTAGCACACAATGGAGCTGACGTATCCGTCAGCCTTATCTGGTCTAACAACTCAGCTCCATTTATGAAGCACAATGTGTTGAGTTCCTTTCTAATTTACACTAAAACTTGTTGATCTGGTCTGACTGCGCGTTGTCCTGAAGTGTGTGTCAAAAACTGTGAAAGATTAATAGCTGCTGCACAATCTTTGAATAGTCAAAGTTGGACTGCCTGTTTTTGTACATTCTGTGCTACAAAGATATTTGATTGGGCAATCAGGAAGAATTAGGGACAGAATCACAACCTCGACTGAGACGTTTGTTTAATGTCAGGAAGATCTGAAGATGTGTCTGTAATCTACATCAGATAATTGTTGCATTTCACTGGAGTCAAAGGCAGCAATGAAGGGCATGCGTGAGTCTGAGGAGGAACATGTGTCTCATGAGAAATTTCATCCAGATTGAACAGATAAATAAATAAAACATAAACTTTGACTTGATGTACAGACACATGTGTAATTAGATCAGGTTCATTTTTCTTTCAGGACACGCTTTTGGCATCAACCCCCATAACTCCAACCCCACCACTCCAGCAGCTGCACAGACTTCAGGTAAATTCAACAGAATATTAAGAATCAAGTATTTACAGTCACTAAAACAAGCACAGGATTAGATCTCACCCTAGGGGGGTCATACAGTGTTGTCTGACAGATCTAAAGGAAAACCAGAATTAGGCTGAAATCTTTAAAAGACAAACAACAGATTTTAGTCTCACTGAGAGAAAAAAAATTGCCTGACAAGCCATCCAGTATATGTAAGTATACATTCTGGGCTGGCTATGACTCAGACAGAGCTTGGTTGTGGGGTGGAATTCACAGCTGTCTTTCAGACTGTATTTGCAACATGGACAGCACTAGGACCAATCAGAGCAACAAACAATGTCACATTTTCATCACTATGGCAATCAGTCAAGAGGGCAGCATTGAACACCATAGAAGAAGAAGCAAATTCACCCTTTTTCTAAGTAATCTGCTTATGTCTCTTAGAAAAGCCCAGGTCCACATAGTCCATACTCGATGCCAAAGCCATATCAAACGAACGTCGATCCTGAGCTGACGCCATTTTGTAGTTTGTTATGTTGCAGCTCTCGCACTGAGCCCGCATAACGTCTCTCTCAAACATGGAGCGTTGTGATTGGCCAGAACTAAATCAGTTCAGTCCAGTGGTAAACCTGCTGAGGCCACAATTTGTCTAGATTTCTAGGTTAAGAAAAACACTGAACTGTTACAGATTAAGAACTGTATTGTCTCTCTAATTAGTTGAAGCTTCAGCTAATCCATCATCTGCTGCTCCTTCCACCATTCCTATTTCCACAACGTCTGTACAGACATCAGGTAAACCAATGACTGAATAACTGACGACTCATTGTTTCATCCATGTCTTTGTTATTAGATTAGCATGTCATGCGTTTATTCATATCTTTGTTGCTGATTAAGATTTGATTTTCTTTTCTTTTTTTATTTTTTTTTTGCTTTAGTATTTTATTTCCTCGATGTCACTGTGGATGTAACTGGACAGAAAAAAAATGAATCGGAAATTATTACCTGGGTATGTATGGAAATGAATACACAAAATACCAGATCGGATTAGATTACTTCAAGATTGAAAGTCTAACTTGTTAAAGAAATAAAGATCGTCATATTATGTTTTTTTTCTCAGCTGGATCAGCTGTTCCAAACCAGTCTAACAAGCTGCTTGTCTCCAGACACTCAAGCAACAGCCGCTGCTGCAAAGACTTCAAATGTAACAACAACACAACAAATTTACAATGTTACAACAGAAATTCCTACAACAGTACTAAACAACAGCGTAACCACAAATGCAACGTCATCACCATTAAATGACCATAAAACAATAATTAATGCAACATTAGATATAACCAACACAACCATAGTTCCAGAGAAAACGTTGAATGTCACTAACACAACCGATGCTCCAGCTACAACGGTAAATGTCATCAACACAACCGATGCTGAAGCTCCAATGGTAAATGAGACCAACACAACCAATGCTCCAGCTCTAATGGTAAATGTGACCAACATGACCGATGCTGCAGCTCCAACGGTAAATGTGACCAACACAACCAATACTGCAGCTCCAATGGTAAATGCCATCAACACAACCAATGCTGCAGCTCTTATGCTAAATGTGAGCATCACAACCAATGCTCCAGCTTCAATGGTAAATGTCATCAACACAACCGATGCTGCAGCTCTAATGGTAAAAGTGACCAACACAACCGATGCTCCAGCTCTAATGGTAAATGGGGCCAACACAACCAATGCTGCAGCTTCAACGGTAAATTTCATCAACCCAACCAATGCTCCAGCTCTAATGGTAAATGTGACCAACACAACCGATGCTCCAGCTCTAATGGTAAATGCGACCAACACAACCGATTCTCCAGCTTCAACGGTAAATGTCATCAACACAACCAATGATGCAGCTCCAATGGTAATTGAGACCAACACAACCAATGCTCTAGCTCCAACGGTAAATGTGACCAACACAACCAATGGTCCAGCTCTAATGGTAAATATGACCAACACAACCAATGGTCCAGCTCGAATGTTAAATGTGACCAACACAACCAATGCTCCAGCTCTAATGATAATTGTGACCAACACAACCGATGCTCCAGCTCTCATGGTAAATGTGACCAGCACAACCGATGCTCCAGGTTCTACAGTAAATGTCATCAACACAACCGATGGTGCAGCTCCAATGGTAAATGAGACCAACACAACCAATGCTCTAGCTCCAACGGTAAATTTGACTAACACAACCAATGCTCCAGCTCTAATGTTAAATGTGACCAACACAACCAGTGCTCCAGCTCTCATGGTAAATGTGACCAACACAACTGATGCTGCAGTGGCAACAACCTTAAATGTCATCAATACAAACAATGGTCCAGTGACAATATTAAATGTCACCAACACAACAAATGCTCAACCACCAATGTTAAATGTAACCAACACAAGTGATGCTCCAGTGACAACAATCTTAAATGCCACCAATACAATTGATGCTCAAGCTCCAACATTCAATGTAACCATCACAACAGATGTTCAAGCCCCAACAACGTTAAATGTCACACACACAATTAATGCTCCAGCTCCAACAATCAATGCCACCAGCACAACTGATGCTCTAGCTCCACTGTTGAATGTAACAAACAAAACCAATGTTCCAGCTCCAACATTAAATGTAACCATCACAACAAATGTTCCAACCCCAACAACGTTAAATGTCACCAACACAACTGATGCTGCAGCTCCAATGTTTAATGTAACCAACAAAAGTAATGCTCCAGAGACAACAACATCAATTATCATCAAAGCAGCAAATTCTCCAGTGACAACAATCCTAAATATCACAGATAGAGATTTGGCTGCAACAAAAGTAGTCATATTAAATGATACCAAATCAACCACAGCTGAAACAGCAACAACAATTGGCAACAAAACAACTGTCTCTGCACTAACAACACCAATAAATGGCAATGAAACAACATCCTTAAGTGGCAACAGAATAACCACAGCTTCAACAACAATATTGTTATCTGACAACATGGTAACTACTGCTACCCCAAGAACTTTAAATGTTAACACAACAGCAGCAACAACAATGCTAAAAAACAATAAAATCACCATTTCAGCTAGAGCAGAATTAAATGGCAATGAAACAACTGCAGCAGCAGCAACAATATTCAATGGCAACAAAATAAATGCAACAACAACTTTGAATGGGAACATAACGACAACAGCAGCAACAAAAATATCTAGTGGGAAACAAACTACTACAAATGCAACAACATCAAATGGCAATGAGATGACAACAGCAGCAACAAAAATATCTAGTGGGAAACAAACTACTACAAATGCAACAACATCAAATGGCAATGAGATGACAACAGCAGCAACAACAACTATGTTAAATGGAAACAAAATGACTACAGCAGCAACAGCAAAAACAACTGTGTTAAATGGCAATAAGATAACAGAAAGAACAACATTAAATGGTAACAGAACAACTGCAATAGCAACAACAACGTTAAATGGGAACCAAACTACTACAGCAACAAAAACATTAAATGGCAATGAGATAACAGCAGCAGCAACTAAGTTAATTGGGAACCAAACAACTACAGAAGCAACAACAACAATGTTGAATGGATATGTGATGACAGCAGCAACAACAACGTTAAATGGCAATGTGATAACAAGAGCAGCAGCAACATTAAATGGGAACAAAACGATTACATCAGCAACAACAACTATGTCAAATGGCAATGAGATGCCAACAACAGCAACAACAACGATAAATGGGCATCAAATGACTACAGCAGGAACTACAATGTCAAATGGCAATGAGATGACTACAGCAGCAGTAACAAAATTAAATGGGAACCAAACGACTACAGCAGCAACAACAACAACGTTAAATGGCAATGAGATGACTACAACAGCAGCAACAATGTTAATTGGGAACCAAACAACTACAGAAGCAACAACAATGTCAAATGGCAATGAGATGACAACAAAAGAAACAACAACTGTAAACGTACAACTAACAACTACAGCTGCAACAAGAAAAATGTCAAATGGCAATGAGATGACAACAGCAAAAACAACATTTAATGGGAACCAAACGACTACAGCAGCAACAACAACAATGTCAAATGGCAATGAGATGACAACAACAGCAACAACTACGTTCAATGGGAACCAAACGACTACAGCAACAACAACATTAAATGGCAATGAGATGACAACAACATCAATGTCAAATGGCAATGAGATGACAACAACCGCGACAACATCAATGTCAAATGGCACTGAGATGAAAACAACTGCAACAACATCAATGTCAAATGGCACTGAGATGAAAACAACTGCAACAACATCAATGTCAAATGGCAATGAGATGACAACAGCAACAACATCTATGTCAAATGGCAATGAGATGACAACAGCAACAACATCAATGTCAAATGGCAATGAGATGACAACAGCAACAACATCTATGTCAAATGGCAATGAGATGACAACAGCAACAACATCTATGTCAAATGGCAATGAGATGACAACAACAGCAACAACATCAATGTCAAATGGCAATGAGATGACAACAGCAACAACATCAATGTCAAATGGCAATGAGATGACTACAGCAACAGCATCAATGTCAAACGGCAATGAGATGACAACAGCAACAACATCAATGTCAAATGGCAATGAGATGACTACAGCAACAACAACATTAAATGGCAATGAGATGACAACAACATCAATGTCAAATGGCAATGAGATGACAACAACCGCGACAACATCAATGTCAAATGGCAATGAGATGACTACAGCAACAACATCAATGTCAAATGGCAATGAGATGACTACAGCAACAACATCAATGTCAAATGGCAATGAGATGACAACAGCAACAACATCAATGTCAAATGGCAATGAGATGACTACAGCAACAACAACATTAAATGGCAATGAGATGACAACAACATCAATGTCAAATGGCAATGAGATGACAACAACCGCGACAACATCAATGTCAAATGGCACTGAGATGAAAACAACTGCAACAACATCAATGTCAAATGGCACTGAGATGAAAACAACTGCAACAACATCAATGTCAAATGGCAATGAGATGACAACAGCAACAACATCTATGTCAAATGGCAATGAGATGACAACAGCAACAACATCAATGTCAAATGGCAATGAGATGACAACAGCAACAACATCTATGTCAAATGGCAATGAGATGACAACAGCAACAACATCTATGTCAAATGGCAATGAGATGACAACAACAGCAACAACATCAATGTCAAATGGCAATGAGATGACAACAGCAACAACATCTATGTCAAATGGCACTGAGATGACAACAACAGCAACAACATCAATGTCAAATGGCAATGAGATGACAACAGCAACAACATCAATGTCAAATGGCAATGAGATGACTACAGCAACAGCATCAATGTCAAACGGCAATGAGATAACAACAACAGCAACAACATCAATGTCAAATGGCAATGAGATGACAAAAACAGCAACAACAATAATGTCAAATGGCAATGAGATGACAACAGCAACAACATCAATGTCAAATGGCAATGAGATGACAACAGCAACAACATCAATGTCAAATGGCAATGAGATGACAACAACAGCAACAACTACGTTCAATGGGAACCAAACGACTACAGCAACAACAACATTAAATGGCAATGAGATGACAACAACATCAACGTCAAATGGCAATGAGATGACAACAACCGCGACAACATCAATGTCAAATGGCAATGAGATGACAAAAACAGCAACAACATCAATGTCAAATGGCAATGAGATGACAACAGCAACAACATCAATGTCAAATGGCAATGAGATGACAACAACAGCACCATCAGTGCCAAATGGCAATGAGATGACAACAACAGCAACAACTACGTTCAATGGGAACCAAACGACTACAGCAACAACATTAAATGGCAATGAGATGACAACAACATCAATGTCAAATGGCAATGAGATGACAACAACCGCGACAACATCAATGTCAAATGGCAATGAGATGACAACAGCAACAACATCTATGTCAAATGGCAATGAGATGACAACAACAGCAACAACATCAATGTCAAATGGCAATGAGATGACAACAGCAACAGCATCAATGTCAAATGGCAATGAGATGACAACAGCAACACCATCAATGCCAAATGGCAATGAGATGACAACAGCAGCAACAACAACAATGGTAAATGGGCATCATATGAATACAGCAGCAACAACAACAATGTTAAATGGCAATGAGATGCCAACAACAGCAACAACAACTGTAAATGAGCAACAAATGACTACAGCAGCAATAACAACTATGTCAAATGGGTTTGAGATGACAACAACAGCAACAACAATGTTAAATGGGAATCAAACGACTACAACAGCAACAACTGTAAATGAACAACAAACAACTATAGCAGCAACAACAACAACAATGTCAAATGGCAAAGAGATGACAGCAACAGCAACTGTAAATGAGCAACAAACAGCTACAGCAGCAACAACAACAAAGTCAAATGGCATTGAAATGACAACAACAGCAACAACAATGTTAAATGGGAACCCAAAAACTATAGCAGCAAAAATAACAATGTTAAAAGACAATGAGATGACAACAGCAGAAAAAACAATGGTAAATGGCTATGAGATCACAACAACAGCAACAGCAATGTTAAATGGGAACCAAACGACTATGGCAGCAAAAATAACAACTTTCAACGACAATGAGATGACAAAAACAGCAACAACAACTGTAAATGAGCAACAAACAACTACAGCAACAACAACAACAATGTCAAATGGCAATGAGATGACAACTGCAGTGACAACAACTGTAAATGAGCAACAAACGACTATAGCAACAAAAATAACTATGTTAAAAGACAATATGATGACAACTGCAGTGACAACAACAACAATGTCAAATGGCAATAAGATGAGAACAGCAACAACAACTGTAAATGAGCAACAAACAACTACAGCAGCAACAACAACAATGTCAAATGGGAACCAAACGACTATGGCAGCAAAAATAACAACTTTAAAGGACAATGAGATGACAAAAACAGCAACAACAACAACTGTAAATGAGCAACAAACAACTACAGCACCACCAACAACAATGTCAAATGGCAATGAGATGAGAACAGCAGCAACAACAACTGTAAAGGAGCAACAAACAACTACATCAGCAACAACAACAATGTCCAATGGCAATGAGATGACAACAACAGCACCAACAACTGTAAATGAGCAACAAACAACTACAGCAGCAACAACAACAATGTCCAATGGCAATGAGATGACAACAACAGAACCAACAACTGTAAATGAGCAACAAACAACTACAGCAGCAACAACAACAATGTCCAATGGCAATGAGATGACAACAACAGCACCAACAACTGTAAATGAGCAACAAACAACTACAGCAGCAACAACAACATTGTCAAATGGCAATGAGATGACAACAGCAGTAACAACAACGGTAAATGAGCAACAAACACCCACAGCAGCAACAACAACAGTGCCAAATGGCAATGAGATGACAACTGTAGCGACAACAATGTTAAATGGAAACCAAACAACTACAAGAGGAACAACTGTAAATGAGCAACAAACAACTACAGCTGCAACAACAACATTGTCAAATGGCAATGACATGACAACAACAGCAACAACAACAACAATGTCAAATGGCAATAAGATGACAATAACAGCAACAACTGTAAATGAGCAACAAACTACTACAGCAGCAACAACAACAATGTTAAATGGCAATGACATGACAACAGCAGCAACAACAATAATGTTAAATGGAAACAAAATGACTACTACTACAACAGCAAATCCAACTAATACTATATCTTCAAAGCAGAATTCAAGCTCATCATTGATTTCACAAGTAATATCTTTGGTAACTGCAGTATCTAATGTTGTGCAGATAGCTGCTTCCCCAAATCGCGTGAAACGGCAAATCAGTGACAACCTTCAAAGCAGGTATGACGGCAAATATGCTTAAACAATATTGAATGAATGACTAAATGAAAGAATGAAAGATCCAGTCATTGCCTTGAGTTTTGTCATGACAATAAGGGCACGTTTCTAATGTAAACTTCTGATTTTAAACATCCAACAACCCTACAGTAGCAACAATGATGAGAATGTTTCTTATACAGCTAAAATAAATAGATTTTGTTTTGTTCATTTTAAACGCATGAATCATGTTTCTGCAATAAGTCAAGTTACTCAATAAAGACATGAAAAAAATTTTCTTTCAGTTTTATCCGTACTGACACAAGTCTCTTATTTCAAGTAAGTTCATGTTTAAACATGTCACCGATATTCACTATAAACAGGTGTTGTGTAATCCTGATTGATTTTTGTTTAAACAGGGAATAGAAGTTTCGTGTGCTCTAAAAACTGAAATAAAGTAAGTATGATAAAGGATTCTCAATCGGTGTCACTGCAACAAACGTGTTTCACTAATATGGATTTAATAATTCAGCAACACTAGGTGCTCTGTGGTGCTGAGGCTAAACCAGACACTACCTGCTTGCTGCATCCTCCAAACACTCTGTGCAGCCAGTAGGAATTCTCCTAACATCAGCGTGGTGGGAAACAGAGCTGATAAAACAAGTGAGTACTGCATATTTAAAAGAAAACGTTACTAACCACATGACCTCCTTTTATTTAGTAAACCCTCTGATGCTCTGAACAGGTTCACTTCAGCAGTGCAGCAGTAATCCAGAGGAAAACAGCTGCATTTATTCTGGTTCACTAAATGCATTATGGTGAGTTTACAGATCGTGCAGACAATATATATATATATATATATTTTTTTTTTTCTTTTTTTTTTTTTTTTACATATTTGTTTTGTGTGTGTGTGTGTGTGTGTGTGTGTGTGTTGAGTTTGTCTTGATTAATGAAAAAATGAAAATAAGATTTATAAATTAAGTTTTTTATCTTGTCCTCTAACAGTGAAGAGTCTGGGCCTTTTTACACTGTTCCAGCAAATAACTCAGCAAACTGCAGTGCAGGTGAGCTCTTAACACAACTAAAGTTGACCACAAAATTAAACATGAATTAAAACATTTAAAATGTTTATTTTAAAACAAAAAGTTATTTAGTGAAATAAATCATTATTCTCTGATGGTAGTTTCAGGCAACTGCAGCTGTTCAGCTTATTGCAACAGATCTGGTTTGTGTTTTACTACCTTATATATATAATTTTTTATCATAATGAATGCAATCTGAACGATTTAAACAAATTAACTGTGTTTCTGGTTTTAGACGCCTACTACACCTTTTCATTTTTAATACAAGATCCCATGATGAACTCTTCATACATCTCCTCCCTGGTAAAAATCCCATCACTAATTTACTGTTTATCAAGCAGCATGGAGCAGTAATATTAACTAATTCCTGCAGATTTCTACCCTGAAACAAACAGTTTGCTTTGACAGCATGAGGTAAGTCTCGTGTTTTGTCAACCACAGAAATAACGTGTTCAAGAAATGTTGTGTAAAATGTAACATAAATTGCATGTTTTCTAATATTTCTGTGCAGTAGTACATGTCTGTCATCCATTATTGCATCTAAATACAAGGTAATCAGACTAATATACCTGAATAGTATAAGTATTGAAACTTTTCTGCTATATTTCCCAATAAGTGTATGTTTTACCACAGAATGCCAGTGTGGTCTGTGAACAGTCTGCAACATTGTGAGTCATTGATACTAAATCTTGTTTGAGTGTAGTACTTTTGTACTTGAACACATCTGTAGCAGTTAAACAATAATATCTGTAATGTATTTCTCTTGCTTTTTAAAGTCAAAGCTGCAAAGGGATTTTAGGTTTTGGGCACGAGATCCCGATCTGTTCAGTAGCAGCAGCTGTGAGGAATGTGTTTCAGCTGGAAGAACAGATCCTTTTCACAGGGGAAGTGAGACGAGCAGGTGAGTGGATTTTTCACTGATAATTAGAAATACGATCACTTGGATTTAAATAACGTGTGGTATCTCATTTCATGTCTCTTAGCAATTTGTGGAAATCTGAAAGTCAGCAACGACCCACTGGACTCCCAGTTCACCTGGACTGACAGTAACCTGAAACCTGCAAACTTCTGTACACAAGCACAGAACCCTCACACCCTCGCATGGTTTGTGACCTTTCAAAAAAACATCTGCATTGAACATAACTGTCACAATTCAGATTTTAATTGTTTTTTTTTTTGTAGTCAAAATGGAACAAATTTGATTGTGCAGCTGGACGAGTTGTGTGATGCAAGTGTTGTGTCAACTACAACAAACCCATCAACCTCACAGCCAGACGCCAATGTTACAACCTCACAGCCAAACATGACAACCTCACAGCCAGACACCAATGTTACAACCTCACAGCCAAACATGACAACCTCACAGCCAGACACCAATGTTACAACCTCACAGCCAAACATGACAACCTCACAGCCAGACACCAATGTTACAACCTCACAGCCAAACATGACAGCCTCACAGCCAGACACCAATGTTACAACCTCACAGCCAAACATGACAACCTCACAGCCAGACACCAATGTTACAACCTCACAGTCAAACATGACAACCTCACAGCCAGACACCAATGTTACAACCTCACAGCCAGACACCAACTTTACATCCTCCCAACAAAACAACAATGTGACAACCTCACTGCCAGACACCAATGTTACAACCTCCCTGCCAGGTAATGTTACTACCGGCCAACAAGACACCAATGTTACAACCTCCCAGCAAGACAACAATGTTACAACCTCCCTGCCAGGTAATGTTACTACCGGCCAACAAGACACCAACGTTACAACCTCCCAACAAGACAACAATGTGACAACCTCACTGCCAGACAACATGACAACCTCCTTACCAAGTAGCATGACTACCTCACAGCCATATGCCACTACCCTGTCTCAAAATGAGACAGCATTCACCCCAAAGCCACCAGCAACAACTCAACCAAACACAACAACAACAACAAAGCCACTACAAAATACAACAAGAAGCCCAGAAAAGACAACATCTGCTGACAGAAGCACAGCAACAACAATCACTACAACTAACTCTGGGAACTCTTCAGGTAGTTTGACCTCGGCAAGTTCAAGTGTTTTCCACTCGTGGTTTGACGTTTTTTAAAGCAATTTGAAAAAGTAATCAGCTTCTTCAATGCTTCTGTTGTTCTGTTGCGATTTAAATGCTGTGAACAAATGAATCTAATCCGTTGTAGCTCAGTGTCGGTAAAAGTGACATTTTTTGTTTGAAAATGTAAATTGGCTGTAGCAGTTATCTAAAGCTGGGATGACTTCTAAAGCTGTGGACAGTGATGTGGACAAAAGATCACGAGTGGAGTTAATACTGGATTTTTACTGGAGAAACTTCATCTGAGCATCACTCAGAATACCATTACCTACATGTGATGGGTTCACTGATGACATCATTTTACCTTTTTGCCTTTCACCATTTGGTTATAAAAACGCTTGCATACAAACCTAAATATTTCCTTAAACCAGCATGACTTTGAAATAGAAAACATACATTAAAAATCTCAGAATATCTTCATTGCAATTTAGGATAAAGATTAAAAGTTCCATTTGACTTACATGTTAGTGTATTGCATCACAAATAACTTTAAAATTTTGTTTACTGCAGCTGAAAGTCAGGCCGACCGACTGCTGCAGATGACCGGAGACATGTCTAACCTGACCTCTGCAGATTTAGAAAATCTGGTCTCTGAACTGGAGAAACTTCTGTCAGGTCCAACTGTGAGCCTGGCTCTGGGAAACATCTCCATCCATGTTGTCAGCAATCTGTTGGGCGCCTCACCTGAGAAGATGTTGGGCTTCTCCAGAAGGTTAACCATACTCCCTCAGTGTTTCGTAAAATATGATCTTATCAAAGAACCGATTGGAACAAATGTCCTGTTATTAAATGCTGAAATGACTAAATAAAAATGCTTCATCACAGTGATGACTGGAGCCTGCAATGATGACTTGTTTTTCTCCAACAGGATAATTGGGATTGTTGACACGGTGGGGTTGAAGCTGGTAGTTGGAGCAAAAGCTGAGACCCTGTTGTCTCCAGCATTGGCGCTGTCAGTGAAACCAGCAGATGGAGCTCATTTTCAAGAAGCATCTTTTTCCATCTCAGATCCAAACAATGTACAGGTGAGAAAATCACTGATGTGTGATCTAAACATAGTTGGCACTTCTGTTGAAAGAATTCTGTAAAATGTTACTTACTCGGTGGCTATCTTGCTTGTAGGAGCTCTTTAATCATTGAAAAGTTTTGACCTAATCCTAACCCTAACCCATGACACACAAGATACAAAAATAAAAGGTTTTGCATACTTTTACAAAACAAGTCAATTCAAGTATTTCATTTTTCAACAAGAGATAGAGCTGTAAAATATAATGCAAAATAAATGAACTATGGAGCTAGGATTGAGACAATATTCAATGTAACTTGTACCAAGTTTTGTAACTTGGAACATGTTTCATGACATGTAACTTTGGATTCGTAACTTGTAACTTTAGTTTTCTAACTTGTAATTCTCAATTTGTACTTGTATTTCTTGTTTTGTAACAGGAACATTGTATTTTGTACATGTATTTTTTATTTTGTAAAAGCAAACTTTTATTTTGTACATTTACTACTCATTTTGTAACATCACACATTCATTCAGAAACATGAAACTTTCGGTTTTTAACTAGCAGACTTCCAAAATAAAAAAAAATCAATGTACATGTTTGAAATCAAAACTCTCAAAACACACATTTCATTCTAAAGGTACAAACCTCAAATCTACAATGTTACAAATAATTTTGTCTCAATTCTAACTTCGGTGGGAGGAACTTGGGTGGAACCAATGAGAGCACTAGTCTTAGCTACCAATCACATTTCTCGAATTCCTGTCCAATCATTGGGAGAATTACAAGTTAGAAAACTAAAGTTACAAGTTACGAATCTAAAGTTACATGTCATGAAACATGTTCCAAGTTACAAAACTTGGTACAAGTTACATTGAATATTGTCCCAATCCAAGCTCCATAATGAACCGCCTTTTCCATATGGGCTCTGTATGTGAAAACATGCAGCTGGGTAAATAAGTAAGACACAACAATCTGTTAGGTAAATAAAGATGCTGACCGTCTGAAGGTTTTCATTTGCACCGAAGGAGAATGTTCTCTAATTCTCTGTCTCTTTGTATCTGTGTGCTGCAGACCCGAGCAAACTCTAGGCTGAAAAGAAGTGTGGCGGCAGTTTCCTCCATCCCTCAAGGCTCCATCACACTACCTTCTACTCTCACACAGAATCTAACTAGCGAGGAACAGAACCAGGTCTCCAGACTCCAGTTCAACTTCTATCAGAAGAGCACGCTGTTCCAGGTTATATGCTTAACCATATTCTGTAATAGTGCTCCAGGAAATATACCAAACCATCTTCTTTAACAATGTTCCAGGTTATATACCAAGCCATCTTCCTTAATAGTGGTCCAGGTTATATGCTTAACCATCATTAGTTAAGAAAATGCACCATTGACAATCCAAATTTTTTTATATGTTACAGAAAATTATCATTTCTTTTTAAATACATAAAGTTTCTGTTAAATGGAAACATTTTAAAAGTGTACAGAGTTGGAACTCACTATGCTGTCTTTGAACGGCCCCGCAGGACCAAGCGTTAGGTCAGCGTAAACTCAACAGTGGGATTATTGGAGCCAGTGCTGCCAATCTGTCCATCAGAGGGCTGCAGGACAGGGTGATAATCCGTCTGAGAAACACAGTACCGGTTCCAGTAAGGCAACAACTCTTGTCTCTTTCTTTTTGTAATGCTGAAGAACCTAAAAACTGATAAGTGTGTCTCTGTTTCTCTGAACTACAGGCTAATTTTGTAGCAACTTGTGTTTTCTGGGACTTCAGATTGAAGAGTGAGTTGGTTTTAACAATAGGGATGTTTGGTTTACATAATGCCAGCTAAAGACGAGCCGTGTTTTCTGCTTGCAGATGGATCCGGTGGTTGGAATTCAAATGGCTGCATCGTCCAAAACACAACAGACAATGAGACTATTTGTGGATGCAACCATTTAACCAGTTTTGCTATCCTGCTGGTAAAAAAATGGAACAATTACTTATTCTGTTTCTGCTATTAATTCCACTTTCTGATATTTTTTACCCGATATTGCCTTTAAGGACATCTCCAGGCAGCCTACAATCAGTCTTGTTCAGAACACCATCCTCACCTTCATCACATATATCGGATGTGGAGTTTCGGCCATCTTCCTCTCCTTAACTCTCTTAACTTATTTGGCTTTTGGGTGAGTTTTCCACTATTTAGCCATATTTTTTTCTTTATTCAGCTGTTTTTTTAAATGTTGTCTAAACTATTTGCCCCATACAGAAAGTTGCGTAAAGACATCCCATCTAAGATTCTGATTGAGCTGTGCTTCGCCCTGCTCTTCCTCAACCTGGTCTTCCTGGTGGATGCGTGGCTGTCTCTTTATCCGGATGCCATGGGCCTTTGCATCTCTACAGCCTGGTTCCTTCACTACTTCCTGCTGGTTGTCTTCACCTGGATGGGGCTGGAGGGTGTCCACATGTACTTGGCTATTGTGAAAGTCTTCAATAACTTCATGTCACACTACATGCTGAAGTTCTCCCTGGTGGGCTGGGGCGTCCCCATGCTTGTAGTCATCATCGTCATTGCAATAGACAAAAATAACTACGGCCTTGTGTCCTACGGAAAGTTTGTAGATGGGACTTCTGATGATTTGTAAGTGGTTGGAGAGGTTTATTTACAGTGTTCATTTAAAAAACTAACTTCATTCTTTCTTCTCTTTAACAGCTGCTGGCTAAAAAACGATATTGCCTTCTACGTCGCAGTAGTAGCCTACTTCTGTGTCATTTTCGTCTTCAACTTCATCATGTTCATTATAGTTCTGGTCCAGCTGCATCGGGTCAAAAATCAGAATCCTCACAATAATAAGCATCGTACAACAATTCAGGATGTGCGCAGCGTGATCGGGATATCCATCCTCTTAGGCCTCACTTGGGGCTTTGCCTTTTTTGCCTGGGGGCCTCTTAATCTGGCCTTCATGTACCTCTTTGCCATCTTCAACTCTCTTCAAGGTGGGCTTTCTGATCATTCATCTATCTATTCTCTGTGACTGTCAGATCCAGACAACATGTTTTAGTGTAAATCTTGGGCGTGTGACACCAGATATCTCGGTGCTTTGCAGGTTTCTTCATATTTGTCTTCCATTGTGCGGTGAAGGAGACCGTGAGAAGGCAATGGAGGACATATCTGTGCTGTGGCAGAATGAGGCTTCTAGAAAACTCAGGTTGGACTAACTTTCTCTTGAAGTGTTCTGATGGAAGTAAAATACTTTTGTAATGAGATTTAAAGTGTTATAGCGAATCTACTGAACAAGATAACGTGCAAACATGGTCACGGAACAACTAGCTCGCATCTGCTGGAATTAGAAACCCGCATTGCCAGAGGAAACTTGAGAGCGCCAAACACCAGTCATCGTTTTCTACGTCCACACGTCTTTACTCGACTACTAAAATAGTCGTTTGTGGCAGCCCTATTGACGATTAGTCGACTAATCGTGTCATTCATAAAATGTTAGCTTATTGCACCAGGATGCTCTAATATATCCATCATTAGCTTCTAGTGAGAGGTGTGACCAGCTATGTGCCATCTAATAAGACAAGATGATAGCTTATCAAACAACTTTAACTTTCTAACCCGTTAATACAAATGTGGCAGAGTGAACATCCTGTCACAATATCCCGATTGATCATGCGCCCTGGCTACTTGGCCAAGGGGATGTCCCTTTGGCTGACGGGTTAGCGCGCATGACTCTCACCCGGGAGTCTGGGGATCGAATCCCGCCCGGGCCCTCGTTTCTCCACCTTGCCACACAAATGCTTCAGTCAGATAAAGGTAGGTACCGAAAACCAAAAATAAGTTGTACACAAAAATGACTTGTGTTCACAAGAGGCATGGTGGCAAGGTTGAAGCGCTTCATCTTCCAATCTTAACACAGGAAATGTCAGAACACACCAAGGTACGCCTCCGTAGCACGTCTGGTCAACATGTCAGCAGTCAGAGGATCATCGACAGCTCTGAGGGTCTGCTTAAGCGTAAAGATAAAATATATTAAAGTTAGTTTATTTACCAGATTAATAATTCTGTTATATCAAATAATGTTGGTTAAGATTTAACACAAAGAAAATGTTTTAAAAAATATTAGTTTCTTGATTGTTCAGCTAGCAACCTTAAAGTTTGTTTCATTTTTCATTTCCATCATGGTGGTGAAATGGAATCAGCCTGGTAGTTGTCGTGGTAACCTGGGTTGAATTACTCTCTGAAACTTTGATACCGACCGTGTACAGGAGTCTCTCGTGACCAACATGCTCACAACGGTCTCAGGTCGTTAGCTTGATGAGGTGTGCACGTAGCAAACTCATCTATTGAAGAGGAGCACTTTTACTAACACTGTAACATCGCGGAATGAAATCAATCATTAGTATTTTTAAATGGAGCAAAAATATGTGACATACAAACGTGTTCCAAAGGTAATAACATCGCCACTGCTACTGGTGTTGCTACAGCTGTTAGCGGCTAACAAGGTAAACTTACCGAGGCGACTCTTTCTTCTCCGCCATGGCGTGCTTCCTCTTAAGGTGCTCGTGCATCGCCGATGTGCTCCCGTGAAAGGAGAGTCTCACTTTGCAGAGTTTGCACTCTACAGGCCTTTCTTTAGAATTTGTATAATGCTCCCAAACTTTTGAGCTACGTTGCAGACTCGCCATGTTTTCTTTCTGTGGTGACAAAGGCTGATCTGGATGGCCACTACTGCGCATGCGCCTCGGAGCTAAAGCGGCGGCTGAGCAGAGGCAGGAAGCAACCGTCGAACGTGCTGCATTTATAAAATGTTTATAAAATAAACTACAAGTCAACTATTAAATTAATAGTCGACTATTTTATTTGTCAACGCCGTCATGACGAGTCGACTAATCGTGCTGCCCTAGTTCGATGCTGCCGTGTTATTGGCAGAGCTTTTTAGACATGAAAATATTTGAAGCTAATTTGTTTTCCAAATTTGCTATTGCAGCTTTAATCTTGTATTTTTGGCTTTTCTTTAGAGTGGAGTCGTACTGCAACACAGAAAACCACAAAGAGGTCCCCTCTGACGTCTGTTCACTCCTCACACAACTCCCCCAGATCCTCTTCATTTCTTGTCAGCAACTCTTCAAATGGCATCAGTAAGACAGGACTCTGTTTACCAGCTGTATTCTACTGCACGATGTTTAGTATGGGCCACATAAAAATAAGGAGAATAGCTTCATTAATTCTGCTTATTTATCATGGTACGTTGCAGGTAGTCCTTTTAGCGATCGAACCATCACAGCTGATGAAGATCCAGGAAGTGACGTGGTTCTCAATGAGATCAACAACCAGTACAGACACCAACATACATCCTGATCCAACTAAAACACTAAAATATTATTACATGTAAATAAGCAGAGTAACTTATTTATATTTTATAAAGTTGACTAAAAGCACTTTTTAAGCAAAAAGCACATTATTTGTATTGCATGTTACTTTTACAAAGAACCTTATTCTCTCTCTCTCTCTCTCTCTCTCTCTCTCTCTCTCTCTCTCTCTCTCTCTCTCTCTCTCTCTCTCTCTCTCTCTCTCTCTCTCTCTCTCTCTCTCTCTCTCTCTCTCTCTCTCTCTCTCTCTCTCTCTCTCTCTCTCTCTCTCTCTCTCTCTCTCTCTCTCTCTCTCTCTCTCTCTCTCTCTCTCTCTCTCTCTCTCTCTCTCGCAATAAATATACGTATCAAGTTAAACCCGGGGGTCTCTTGTCATTCACTTTAATAAATGTTTTAAATGAAAATAAGAATTTTGAGATGACAGTTGTTTAAAGATCCACTTTGTTTCTGCATCCGCTCATCAATCCCATTAGATGTCACTGAGGAATGGTTATTTACTTAGAACAAATATACTAATGCACCAAAAACCATCCATTTTAACTTTGAATAAAATACTATAATAATCATATTACAAGCTAAACAGTCTTTTGCATAAGAAGGTGGTGTTTGGTAGGTTGGAGTCGTCCTCCATCCACAGGCTTGTGTCATGTACATCAGTTAAAATCAGAAGTTGTTGTTTTGGAGAACTGAAGGGATCAGACGAGGCCTCAGTGGAGGGTCTCAGAGAAGGAAGTTTCATGCTTTCCCAAAAGAGGAAGAGGTTGTTAGTCTCAGTCTTGCAATGGGTTTTAGGCCACAAGATAAAAATGTATTTATTTTATTTATTTAACTTATGTTTTTTTCAGGAGGATAAACTGCTTGAGATGTAACATCTCGTTTTCGAGCAGGTCCTCCTACAACACAACCAATAACAAATAAGGTGGCAGAGTTAGAAAGTTGTAACAGAAATAAAAAAAAAAAGGGGGAAAGTAAATAATAGTAAAATCAACGATATGTATAAATGTATATATATACACACGTAAATATAAACACATAAGCAAGGATACATAGATACCAACAAGTGTACATACGTACATACATACCTATATACCAAATTAAATTAAATAAAACTGCTGTGAGGCACTCAAAGAGAAATAAGGGCAAGAAATTACATTGTAAATAAACCTAAAATGAAGTAGTATCCCAATTGAATACAAAGTTTGGCAACGAAATACAGCATGTTAGCCATTGAATGCACAAAATCATCATAGTAAAGATTAAACAAAGCAACTACAGCTTGGCTTTACATAAGCATAAACAGTGCGGGAAAATTTACGAATTGTTGAGATGGATCTTAATTCAGCGGGTAATTTATTCCAGTCCTGAGGAGCTTTAACACAAAAGGCGAGTCTACCCACCTCCTTTTTAAAACGAGGAACAACAAATGATGGAAGAGTGGTTAAGCGGGTTGAATACAAGGAATCAATGGGAACCAAAAGTGTTTTTAGATAAAGTGGAAAATCAAAATAAATGCACTTAAACATAAATATCAACCAATGAAATTGTCGTCTAGCTTTTAAAGGAAGCCAACCAAGAAGATCATACATATAACAATGATGAGTGTTAAATGAACACCGCAAAATAAAACGACACAAACTGTTATAGACGACATCAAGAGACCGCAGGCTAGAAACTGTTGAGTTTTGGTATAAAATATCAGAATAATCAATGATCGGTAACAGAAGCTGAGTGACGATGCACTTTCGAACAATAGGTTCAAAGCAATTTATTGAGTTATAAAGGATACGTAAACACCGTGTGACCTTAAGACATGTTGTGTGAATGTGAAATTTAAAAGACAGCTCTGGCTCTAGCCAAACTCCTAAATATTTCATTTTAACAGACGGTTGAACCGGGGAGGAATCCAAAAAATAAAGATTAAGAGTCCTGTCACTGTCAGATAGAGTTCTACTTCTGTGAAACAGCATGGAGTAAGTCTTAGATTTATTTAAAAGAAGTTTGTTCTGCGTTAGCCAGAGCTGCACCTTGTCAAAATTAGGCTGAATAGCTTCTTGTAATTCGGATTTACTCGACTTAGAACAGTATAAGACTGTGTCATCTGCATATAACTGAACAGAACAGGATCTGCAGCACTGTGGTAAATCATTAATAAAAATTGAAAATAATAATGGCCCAAGTGAGGAGCCTTGGGGAACACCTCTGATGACACCACGCATGTTTGATTCAGAACCATTAAAGGAAACAAATTGAGAACGATGATGAAGAAAAGAACTAAACCACAGTAGAGACGGCCTTGACAGACCAAAAGCATATAATTTATCTAAAAGTAGATAGTGATTGACGAGGTCAAAGGCTTTTGTTAAATCAAGAAAAATCGCACCACCAAATAAATTATTGTCAAAACCAGAATAGATGTCATTAGAAAATTTGAGCAGTGCAGTAGTTGTCGAGAAGTTTTTTCTGAACCCCGATTGGTACTGTGATAGTAGGTTGTTATCCTCTAAGTATTTAGATAGTTGGATAAAAACCAGTTTTTCAAATACTTTAACAACTGTATTAATTATAGCAATGGGTCTATAGTTATTAGGTTCAGATGTATCATTTCCTTTATGCAGTGGTATTATTTTAGTACATTTCCAAGCTTTTGGAACAGAACATGAGTTAATTGAATGATTAAAAAGAATAGATAATGGTAAGGCTAGAACATCAGCAGCTATCCTAACAAAGCGACTCTCAATGCCATCTGGACCTGCAGCATTCCCACTAGAGAGAGACAGTATAACTTTACGCACTTCCTCAGAACGAATTTCAGAAAAAGAAAATCCACTGGAGCAACAGTGAGGCAGGGTGTAAGACCCATGATGTTCTGCAGAGGCAGGGAGAGGAGAGGAAGCAAAGTGCTTACTGAATGCTTCAGCAATTTCAGCCGGGTCATTAATAAGACTCCCATTAACATTCAGATGTGAGATTTTAACATTAGTTTTCCCCCTCAGGTCTTTAATTTTATCCCAGAAGCGCTTAGGGTTATTGATATCCTTATGCAAAGCATTCTTATAAAAATTAGCTTTAGCATTCCTAGTCTGGGTAGTACAGAAGTTCCTTAGTTTTCTATAAACTGTCCAATGCTCATGCAGATTGCTAAGTTTTGCTACTTTCCACGCTTTGTCGCGCTTCTTAAATAAAGCAATTAAATCATGAGAAATCCAAGGCAAATGGCTGCCCTTAATTTTTACACTGACCCAAGGAGCATGTTTATCAAGAACCTGCATGAACTGAGAGTGGAAAAATGCCCAAGCATCATTAACATCAGGTATAAGAAACAATCTATTCCAATTAAGAGAATGCAGCTCCTGTAAATACTGATCAGTATTAAAAGTATGCAAGTCACGAAGTCTGATCATCTTAGCTGGTGTATGTGGTAAAGATATTTTCCAGAAGCAAAAAATAACAGAATGATCACTAAAACAGTTGGGCAAAATGCCATAATCAGAAAATCTGTCTGGGTGAGTTACTAATATCCAGTCAATGAGAGAAGAGTTTGTGGCACAAGTCCTAGTTGGCTCTGAGACCAGCTGTGTCAGATTTGAGCTATTTAAAAGAATACGTTCTGGAAGAGTAGATTCATCAAGCCAGTTAAGATTGAAGTCGCCAAGTAAGATCAATTCCATTGAGTCCCCCAACGAATCAACCGTTGCTAGTAAATTTTGTATTGCTTCAAGTCTAGGGGAGGAGGGGGGGCGATAGATGTTGCCAATTATAATGTGCTTATTTCCATTAAAAGAAATTTTAGTAAAGATGGCTTCGAAGTGAAGTGGTTTGACTGTCGGGACAATAACCTGAGACTGCAGACTAGAGGAGACATAAGTGGCAGCCCCGCCACCCCTTGTCCCTCTATCCATTCTATATAAAACAAAGTTGTCAAGAGAAATATCATTGTCAGAAATGTTATCATTCAACCATGTCTCAGACAACGTAATTATTTTTGGTTCATTATAACCAAGCCATGCTTTTAATAAATCAGTTTTAGGAAATAAGCTTCTTATATTGAGATGGATTATGTGTAAACCTTTACCCATAACAAGAAAAACGAGGTACAAAAATAACCCTCACAGCAGGCAGATACAGAAGAAAATCTAAAACAAAAATAAACAGAAAAAAAAGAACAAAATATAATAAAATTACACGGAAATTAAATGAGTTATCACTCATAGTCCAGAAAGTCTCAGATCTGAGCCCATGGCCTGCAACCTGCTCAAAGCACAGCCACCTAAACTAATAAAGATTGCCATAACTCAACAAGGTGGCTGGATTTTATCAATATAAGTAAATAAGAATAAAGTAAGGATAATTTGACCTTAGACGAAATTTGATTTCACCGAACAAGAGGAGAAGCAAAAACAAAAAGGAATTACCTACTCTGCGGAAGAGCCAGAATTAGAATAATAAAAGAAAGAGGAAAGTCACAAGTCCGCCCTCCGCAGGTGCTCGTACACCCAAAACCTCTCAGGGCATCTCAACCCAAAGAGTCCAGGTGACTTTCAGCAGCCACTGGGTCTGTAAAAAGCAGATGATCACCATCAGAGATTATCTTGATGCTTGCAGGATAAAGAAGAAAAGCTTGTAGTCCCAAGGCGCGAGCCCGGTTCAAAACCGGGAAGCAGCGGCGTCTCCGACGAGCTGTTTCATCGCTGAAATCAGCAGCAAATCGAACCGATTTACCAGCCACCAGCACCTCAGACTTCCTTGCCAGAGCCAGGATCCGATCCCTGTCATTCGCTCGGAGAAAACAGACCACCAAGGTCCGAGGAGACCCTGACGCGCCAGGTTGTCCAACCCGCCGCGCCCGAGTTATATCAGGAGAAGATCCCGCCAGCTCTGGGAACCACACCAACAAGTTGCTCCTAAGATAGGATAGAGCATTGTTGAGCTCAATCCCTTCCTTTAAATTGAGGATCCGGATATTATTCCTTCTACTTTGATCATCGAGGGCAGCAATCTTCCTCTGTAGTTTCTGCAGGTCTGCGCTCTGAGCCACGGAAGCGTCCTCCACGCACCGCACCCTTTTTTGGAGTAAGGTGGTGATTTGTTTTTGAGTTTCAAGCTCTTGTGTGTGCTTGTCAAGTGTAGATCGAATTGAGTCAAGTTGAGAATCAAGACTATCAAACCGATCTTTGGCATGTTTTTCTGCTTTGTCAAAAAACTTTTGAAGAGTAGACTCCAAAGTCTCCTTGTTCAGGACTTCCAGTGACACGTCAGCAGCGTCGTCGTCAGAGCCCTTAATTTGATCTTTCTGCTGGCGCTTAGGAGGCATTTTTATCAGAAATATGGCTTAGTCAATCACCTTTTTTCCACTCCTTCAAAAAAGGCCTTAAATTCAAGTACCAGATGCAAAAAGGTCAAAAATCCAGGTAGTTAATTAAATAAGGCAGGAGAGACCGCAGGCACACAACCACTCACTCCGCCATCTTGTTGGATACTAAGAGGTCAGGGAGTGTACCTCCCCTATGTCTGTGTGCTCATCTATAACTATATCCTTCAGATGTTTCTGCAGAAGCCGTGAATTGCACTGGCTGTTCCCGGAGAATGAACAATTGCAATCTGCAGTTTGGACACAAGGTGTCTCCCTTGGCCCTGGAGCAGGCTTAGTTACTTCCTGCACGCTGGACCTGATCTCATGTGGAACCTACCAAGCTTCTCTACCCCAGGGGCATCAAACCTTCTCGGGTCAAAAATAAGAAAAATAAAAAGTTTGATCACTGTCATTTCTTGTAAAAAGGAAGACAAGTTTCCCATGTTGAGTTTGGAGCATCAGTAAAACTAATTCCCATGTCTTCATGGCGTAGCTTCAGAAGACAGGATTTGGAGTCTTATTTCCTGGTATTTGGACATCTCTCCTCTGATTGGCTAACAGCAATGCAACTCTACCACTGGTATTGTTTGCTCTGCAGGGTTGATCTCCACATTAAACAAGCCTGAAGGAGTTCTGCTGAGTGGTGGAGTTGCTAATGCTAACAGTTAGCTTCTACTAGTCTAGTCGAGATGTTCTCTGCTCTTTCCTGGATGCCAAACCAACAACAGCCTTCCCCGTCACGAGTCAAGATGGGTGAGTCCACGCTAGAAGATCTGTCAGGCTTTTCAAATCCTAGTTTCACCATCTATTTTCTATCATAAGCTAATGCAGGAGATAGGCTGAACATGAAAATAGTCTCCTACACCTAAATGTTAAACTCAGGGCGACTGATCATTTAAAATAGATTAAAAATGATTTCTCAGGGCCTCTTTAAAGTTTTTCACTGATTATTCTGACTGACAACATTTGACCAGGCCATCAAAATGGTACTTTCAGTTTTTCCTCCTTTCTTGGAGATCATATTAACTTATGTGGATCAGGAGAGTGAAAAGCAGAAAAACCTGGAGCTCCCGTCAGACCCTAGAGCTCCATTGTCCAGGAAAAAACTAATTTACTGAGAAGTTAAAACTTCCCTGCTGTTGCTGAGCTTGTGGCAGCATCTGTCACAGTGCATTCTGGGACATGTAGTTTTAACCCAGGTGCTTCCCGTCAATCATTAAAGCGACAATATGTAATTTTTACCATTAATCTCTGGAAATATCCAATGAAATGTTGTTGTAAATGAATTAAAATATACCCAGTTGTTGAAAAATATTAGCGGTTTCATTAAATATAATCATAACAATCAGGCCTAAAATGCATGCCATGTTCCCTTCTACGCAAGCCCGCAAAGGCATAATGCATTAACTGATTTGTAACAAATGGCTACAACACTTTCAGCATTAATAAATTTTCTTTTACACATTTACCTCTTCATCCCTTCTTCACCCTATTGGCCATCTGTTGGTAAGGTCTTACTTGAACACAAAAATAAGGCTTGCTTGCAATGATTTAGGTATCTACTGCCCCCTATGGCCAGGACAACTACACACTGTCACTTTAAATGTGGTCTCACAGACCAGATTAAATGGTTATGGGTTTGGTGCACATGTCCTAGTCCATGCTGAGAACTGGAAGTGCCCCATTAATGACTAGATCTCAAAAGCAATACTAATTCAAGCCTGAAAGAAATTAATGTTTTATCAATTTTTTTTTTTTTTTTTTTTTTTTGCAAATAGGAAGATTTTCTTGTAAGTCAATGAATAAAGTCATTTTCCTTCAGAACACTTTAATTGCAGATGGTCACAACTTATGTCAAGCAGAACAGGACAGAATCTGGTGAACCTATGAATAAATAAGCATCCCATCGAATGTGCCGTGTACTGTATATATGCAAGCTACATTCACCGTCCTTAGCATGCACCTAATATACTCAATATATCAGGAGAAATCAAAGGTGCTAATAAAACATAACATAGAAACAGCACGAGCACAAGAGTGGCGCTAACATGGAGGAGGAATGGCTTCCCTTTTAAAAACACAACTGGTCCAGTCTGGCGTGATCACACTGCCTCCAAACAACGTAAAATATTCAGGTAAACAAAAAGGGTCGGCTCAAACAACACTATTAAAAAAGATAAAGCACATCATCAGTGTATCAAATCAGTGTTTAAACGTCCAAATGTTCCTTCAGAACACGCTCAAATGAACAAGTCAATCCTAAAAACACAAAATAATAAACACAACTTAACATCTGAGCAGGAGAAAGGGCGACTGGGACTGATGGGGAAGATGAACGTCACTGTGCCTCTTTAAGGTGAGATGGGATTTAGCTTTAGGTGTTCCTGAGTGTTTCTCCATCTAATTTAAGCATCTATGTTCTGATGACTGCTGCATTCAGAGGTCTACGCCATAAATAAGCACATTTTACTAGTTGTGAAAATAAAAACCAAAAGTTCTACCAGACTTTTGTGTCTAAGCTGGTTTTAAGTAGCTGCCTTCTAAGGGCTAAAAAACTAAACCAGAAAGATGAGCCTGTTTATTGCCAATAAAGAGAGGAAGTTAGGATCAAACCACTTTGCATGCCAGCCACTAACTGATTTACTTGAAGCTGTATGTGTTAATATCAGATAGAACCAGGTCAGTCAGTAACCTACATATTAAAGCATTGATGAGTTAATGTCGCCATCAGACCGAGGAGCAGTCACACATTCACATTCCAGCTGCTGCACATTTTCAACCAAAAATCTTCAGATCTTTACTTCTTCCATGCAGTGTAGAAAACCCATCTGATGAAACATGATTAAGGAATTAAACATTTATGTTTTGCTTAGTGGATCATGCATCTGTGGTCCTGATTAAAGGATACTGCTCCAGGTAGGAGGGCACGCACACCACCTCTTTGCGGAACTCCACCGGGCACGAGAGCTTTTCCAGCTGTTCTTCATACAAACTCAGTGCCTCTGTCAGATTTACACTGTTACCCTGGCAACCAGTAGGAGAAATGAAGTTAATAAATGTCAAAAGACAACCAAACAAAATTTTATTGACCCAGTAAAATCTGGGGACATAAAACTCGAGATGGTTTGCTGCATTTATTGAATAAAAACTGTGTCTTGGTTTGTCAAGTTTGGTTAGCTTGCTTGTTTGTATTTTATTCAACCATTCATTCCTAAAAGTATTAAAAAGGTAATAAAACATGGGTGCTGAGACTGTCTCTGCTAAGTGTGTCAAAGGTCAGACTGCTCTGCACATGACAGAAGGATGCCACTTAACAAAGCTGCTTTCTCATTGTTTAGACAGATTTCATCAAAAACATTCGTGTTATTGTACAATGTCTTCTCAAAACATGCTAAATCAATAGATTTAAGTTAAATAAACCAAAAAACAGCTTCACAACACTCTTGTACCGAGGTTTGAATAATTCATTCATTTAAAAGCCCTTAATTATCCTGATTCTGGTAACAGGAAGTGGGAGGCCCTACAGATACAGGTGTAAATATACGGGTGAGTAACAAGCAGGTGTTCTCACGTTTGAATCAGTTCATAATGTTGTTCTTTTTTTAGCTTTTTCACACATAGAAAACAGCAAACTCAACATTAGTAAACCACTATGAGCCCGGTGAGAATGGTTTGTGGAACTGTCACAATTGTTTTAAGTGTGGGAAAGGGAGGGAATGTGGGTTATATGGGACATTTTAATCTGTTACGCACTTTGTGTTGCATCCTATGCATGAAAAGTGCTATAGAAAAAGTTTGATTTGATTTGAGAACGCCCCTGATTGGTCAGATTGTCTGGGGGCGGGGCTACCAGCGGATTCTGAGTTGTAATTCTGAGCTACTAAGCATGGACTGATGCCTCTCTTCCAGAGCCGTTTAGTAATATTCCAAACTTTTAGTGTTTTTATGAGTCAGATTTGATAAATCTGAGGCAGCAGGGAGTCTCCCCATGGCCATTTATTTACAGAACAAAGTACTACATGTACAAATGGAATGGTGACAAATTCTTTCCTGGCAAACCCGGCCTTATTTAGTGAACACAACATTCCAGCAGAAGCAAATACCACCAGCTCTCAGAAGACCGTACACATTGGTCACATGATTTTAGCTCCAACAGAGTTTTAAATAAACATGGACGTGTTTTCCTCTAAATGAAGCATATTGCATCATTTAAATGTGGGTAAAACTGCACCGATTGGTTGGCAGAGCAGTAAGACATGAGGAAGTCACGTTGTTGAAATCTGCTGAAGCTAAAAGCCGAAACTCACCTGTGTGAAATACTTCCCCTTGGGATGCAGGACGCGTATGGACAGATCTAAGATGAGTCGTAGGAATTCCCACATGGAGTCTGTGGAAAGTGAACACAACACTTCTCTAAAATGCTCGTATGTCACACAACTACCATCAGACATATGACAGGGAGGGCGAGTAAGCACCTTCTTCTGGTGCAGTGGATATTGGAATTGCAGTCAGGTCATTAATTACATAGTCAAACGTCCTTCCTTCCTGGACATACTTTTTCAGCAGGGGGACGCAGTCCTCAATTAGAATCTGTAATCATGAGACCAGATGGTTCCGTATTTACACAGAAACTTTCCACATCCTGTCGATTAAGCACTTAGACATGAACATTTTGGTTAGTTACAGTTGAATGAACAACTAAGTTACTTTTATTGCCATTACAGACTTAAAAGGCACACTGCCAGTTTTGCTTGCTTTTAGCACCCCCTAGTGTCCGTTTAGTAAAATGAAAAGTAAAACTTTTCTCCTCGCTTTGCGTTCGTCCATAACACCTTTAATGTAGGGATGTCCAGATACAACTTTTCCACTTCCGATATGATACTGATATTGCACCCTTCATATTGACCGGTTCCGATATCAATCCGATATGATATCAGCACAAACCATGTATGAAAGGGTTGATCAAGTGATATTACTCAATAAGATAACAAGATCCAATAACAGTAAGTATGAAAAAAATGATAAATATTTTCTTAATCGTTGGTTGCAAAAATGTGAACCTTAACGGACCGCTTGTATCATAGATTTTTGATGTTGTCCAATATAATCCAATGCTGTTTTGGGGCCGATTTCAAATTAATTCCGATATTGAGATCGGAATTAATTCGATATCGGCCCAAGGGACGTCCCTACCTTAATCTAACAGCTGAAATGTCTCCCCAGCCTTCATTAGCGTCTACAGGACCAATTCATGACTAAATTAAACAAATTAGCTGTGTTCCTGATCTAAAACATGCAGGAAGCAGACTGCAGCTCTAGTTATGTCAGCTCCTTAATTTTTGAAGTCTAACAGATCGGACCGGTACTCTCAACGTTTGTTTCTTGGATGATTTTTGATTCCGACACGGAGACAGAGGTGAAAGAGAAAAGAAGAGACAAAAGGAGGGGGGGTCCACAAAAATAAACAATCAATGATGAACAAGAGTCTGCTTCTAGACCCGCAGAAAGAGGAAAAACTAACAATAAAAAACAACACACAACAACACAACAAGAGCAAGCTATCACTGCTTCAACCTAATGAGGAAATATAAAATCAACATTTTTACTGAACAATCACACGATTATAAATCACAGTGCATTTAGTGCCAACCACAGCCTTAAGACAGGTGTTGAAAATGCTCAAGTCCATACTTATGAGAGCACCGGTGTGCGTTCATGCGCTTTTATATGCAAGGTTTCTCTTTATTTGCACTCTCAAGTTGCAAATGCAGTATTCTGGCCACAGAGGGCGGTGGGGTCTGAGTGACACATCAATAACCTTTAGCACATACTGGCTCAAGAAAACGATTTAAAAATATGAAAAAGCTAAAGAAAGCGAGGCAGTGGATTTTCTATGAGTGGGTCTCCAGCACTTACTTGGTAACAATCTCCCCTCAGGGTGTCCAAAGTATTGCCACAAGTTTTCCTCATGTGCATCTTGCACCCGTCTATCACCTTCTGATCGATGTAGACGCTTCGTTAAAGAACGATAACTCAGATGTAGAATAACATCATATGAGAGAGTATGCTGAGCAGAAGCCATAAAGGATATCTCCACCATGGTGATCATCTTTGGCTTTTGTTTGACCAACTCAGCTAGGATGCCTCCATCACCTCCTCCTAATATCAGCACTTCTTTTCCTGCATAATTCTCCTTCCCGCTACCGGTTATAGCTTGGGTGTAGGCGAGATCACTCTCTGCCAAGTCTGCACAGAAAAGAGAATAATTACACACCCTCAACAATTTTTTTACACAGGGCAAAGGAGAAGCTACCCACTCTTAACATTAGGGTTCGTCAGCTGAAGCATGCATATTTTGAGGTACTGTAATAGCGGAGAGCCGTAACTATTTGCTTATTGAAACTGAAATCAGCTAGCCCATTTATTACTAAAGTGAAACAACTGATGATTGATTGTGAACATTTTAGTCAGGAACAGCTGCTCTTCTCCCAAACTGACTTATCTTGCGTGCACTATCATGCTTCATACACTTACTAACATCTCCATCGAGCACAAGAATATTTCCATACTGCTGTGAGTGCAATATCTTTATGTTTTGGTATGCAGAATCTTCTTCGTACACCACCTCATCAACGTCATACTCCACCAATCTCCCATCGGCTGTGGGCCAGTATCGGTCAACTTTAGCTCCTCGCACCAGAGCTGGGAGCCTTGAAGGACACGTGGAAGACAACAGTTATTGCGTGAATCTGTAGCAATGACCTTAAATTTACCATTTGCACATGCAAAACAGCAGCAAACCAGAAACAACTAGATCCTTACTTTTTGATCCTTGCAACATTGTCATTTAAGAGAACTTTTAACTTCTTTTCCAGTGCATTTAAAAGCTGTGGAGGGAAAAAAAAGACCTGTTTTACAGTGACATTACTCTGTGACTAGCTTTGAATGAAAAATGAATCCTTGTCAAGATTTCTGTAGACTTTGCTTTGTGCTAGATGTCGTACATTGTCTAGCTGTGCAGTGTTGTCATCTTCATAACACTGCAGATCGATGGTGACTAACCCATGGGAGTGCACGCGGAGAATGACAAGCCTGAGAAAGAAGACAGAAAATCATGCAGAGCATTAAAATAAGAACCATTGACTCTTTGCACTGATGTTACTTGATCACATGGGTCCACCATATTGGACAGCAAAAGCATGTAAACAGTGAGCAGAATGATGTTTAGCTTGGCTTAGGGCTGGGCGATACGGCCTAAAACCAATATCACGATATATTGAGGATTTCACCTCGATAACGATAAATGGACGATAACTACAGGTATGCGCAGAATCAAAAGTTGTCCACTAGATGGGGCTGCTACATGTATTACGTTGAGTCACATTTTTATGTGACTCAAAGTGGTAAAGCTTCTTCAAGGGACATGGACGTTGTCAACCTACACACATTTTTTTTCATTATCAAATTTATTGACATGGGAAAAATGATCTCGAGGAGTCAAAAATTTTGATAATGATACCTATTCGATGTATTGCCCGGCCCTAGTCTGGCTTTAACTAGTTCAAGCCCAGTTCAGTTGTCAGAAGAAGTAGCACACCTTGATCGGGCAACAGTTGAACAGAGAAGAAAAGTGGGGACTACGGTGGTTTTTAGAGGTGCTGAAAAAAATCGATTCAAGTTTGGGATTCTTATTTATAAAGATTCAGAATCGATTCACAAAGGTTCAGAATTGATTCCAAGAACTCAAATATTTGGCATGTTACAGGTTTGAGATGCACTTTTTTGATCTTTGTTAGGAGAGTCAGTACTCCGTTTACTTTTGTGGTCCCATAAATTGAGATGATTTATGTTTGAATCTGCTGATAAGAGGGTACTTGAATGTAATTTTTTCCATACTCAGAAATTTGAGATATTCTCATATTTATTTTCTAAGTTGATAAATGAGTACTCAGGAATACTCACGTAACTTGTTTCTACACATACTTGAAAAGTATTTGACCGTATTACTTTCAAAGCTACTGTTAGGCAACTACAGATGTGTTATATTTTACAAGGTAAGCAAAAATAAATTTTGCCTTTTGGTCAAAAGATTGCTTCTGTTTACAGTTTTAGAATCACTTTATTTTACATTGTAAATCTGCATTTTTGGAGCATGACCAGTTTAAAGTCAAATAAAAATGTCCCATAGCTTTAACTAACTTGTACAATAAAGTAGTTAATCCTGGACCTGACACTCTTTGTTAATACTGATTGTGAATTGTTACGATCCCCACTATTGTGTGGCCGTAAATGTGCGGTTTTTCTTTTTTTATTATTGTGTTTGTTTAAAATGTCGCATTTAAGTTCTGAACAGATAAGGACACAAGTTGACGGACAGAAACCATGGCTACAAGACATGATCGCTGGAGGGTGGCGTCCCCGTTGCCGTGGAGACGTGCCGGGATTCCTTCGCTGCGGATGTTCTCTCCGATGACGTCATTGGGAAATCCTCGCTCCGAATTAAGCAGCCACACCTGCAGCTCATCTTGGACTGAGTGTGTTTGTTCCCGTGAGGGGATAAAAGGAACGCTGGATACACGCCCGAGGAGCTACTCCTAACCCATGAGTAGTCTCCATTTCTGCTCCGTTTTGGACACCCTGACTTTGTAGAATACGGTTGTGATTACGTGCGCGTGGGAAAGCCTCTGCGTGGTATTCTCCTTAAGCCTGAGTCAGTGGTCCCTAGTATCTAGTGCCAATCGCTTCATACTGGTATCTTTGCCTTGACAGAACACGAATAATTCGCTGTTCTTTAAAAGGCTTGTTTTGTTTGGCTGCAGAGAGCCTTTTTTGCTTATAGAAGCTCTTAGAAACCCGTACCAGCTTAAGTAAATATTTCATTTGAAAAGCTACCAGAGATCTGTTGATTTTAGTTTGTTTTCCAGCTTTTAATTAAAAGCTGTGATTTTTCTTTAGTACCTTTTTATTTGACTCGGGAGTTTTCTTTGTTGGGCTGTGTCTAGTGGCATTTGTTAGAGCCTCCAGCCCCAAGAACAAATGTAAGCTGTGTAACAAAAATGTGTTTTAATTAAATAAGGAAAATATTTTTATACCCAGGTTTCTTTCTCATCTGTTCTTATCTATTCTCTGTCCTCTTAGCTTCTTAAAGAAAGGGGTAAAGCATAAGTAAGAACCTAACATGAATCGATTTAAATTGAGAATCGAATCGGCACCCCAAGCATCGGAATCGAATCAAATCGTGAGTTGCTCTAAGATTCACATCCCTAGTTGTTATTTATTTATTTATTCCATTTTAGCCTGTTTTCTACTAGTTTAAGCCCAGATCACTTGTGGGAAGATTTAGCACACCTAGGTAGGGCTCATAATAAAGGCCTTCCATGCCAGCACTGGCTCTACTAGATTCAGTAGTAGGTATTCACATCCGCATAGACTGGATTTCTCTGCATGCAACCGGTCGTTTTTTCAGCCCTCTTCCAAAGGCGGGCTGCTTTGAGCTGAAGTGGTGCAACACACCCACTGCCGACTGATTGGCCGGCTCAAATTCACACCTACCATTAGGTAATTACGCAAGTGGGAAGCCCCCGCTGGTACTCGCCAATCAGAGGCTCCCCACATACGTGATTCATTATTCTGGATACTGTGGACTAAACAACACCTCACTGAAGCCGTTTCTTTTTCTCTGTCCCTCTCCAGGGAGCACATGTACTCAGGGCTGCTAGTTTGTTACTGCTGCAGCTCATCTCTATTCTCCATCAGAGTTATTCAAAATAACTGGCTTGTTTTGATTTGTTTCACAGGAGATTCCACTTGTTGAAAAGGAATTTCTGTCATCCGTAAAGGTTAAGGGGCGGCCCCATGAGTGGCGTGGCATCAAAATTAAAGGGTCAATATCTATAAGACACCAGTGTGGTCAGTGAACACCAGGAAAAATAACTAAAACAACATTCCAGCCTGAAGTATGAGAGGCAACGCAGTGCAAACAGGAACAATTCCATTTTACTTCAGGAAGACAAGCTGAATTCATACAAACAATAGCTGCCATTTATCAGCGTGAACACGTCCAGCATGCTTAAGTTAATCTAGGGATACAGTCATAAAATATCCTAAAAATACAAGAAAAAAACTATTGAAAATATACAAAATGTCCCACTAAGACGCGTATTTACACAATAAAGGAACTGAGGTGGATTTTAATTCTTACCGGCCATTTTTGCCAACAAATGTAGCAAGATATCCATGCCCGTTTGTGTCATGAATGGTTTCTGCCAGTTCCTGCTCATGAAATATGGACAGCAAAGCAGGAACTATCGAGGCAGAGTCAACTGGAAACACACAGGCAGAAGAATGACTAACACTCACGCTCTCTGAAGAAATATGAGAAAAATGTGGTGATATAGAATTATAATGGAGCAGTGTTCTACAAAACAAGGTTTGGTCTCACGGATCTTACTGTTACTCAGTTACTACACAAACATTTAATGAAACTTACATATTGCAGACAATCAATTTCTACAGCTAGGTTCACCCAGACTAAGAACTACAATTTTAAATAGTAGCTATTTTTAATCCATTCACAATTGATTAATAAATTATTATGCAGCATTTTAACCATAGAATACATACAAAGCCCCAGCAAAACCACAATAAAGTAAACATTTTGCTTTATTAGACGTATAACCTTAGAAAAGTACAAAAACTTTTAGTTAGGTTTTTCTTAATGTTTTATTTAACACCCTTACTAATAAAATCGAAAAATATAAACAAAACCCCGTGTGTATTTCTATTGGTTTCTATTGTTGCGTCGACCTTTGGGGGATTTTAAAGATAAAAATATTAACTGCTTTAACACGCTACCAAAAAACTACAAAAATGGCGGAAACGGCACCACGTTCTATGCGACAGTGCTGATTGAACGTGCCTTATTTATACTAGCCAGGCAAATAATGAGCTGCTGTTTTTGAGCGTTTAGGGCAGAAGTAGCGACAAATAACACCCTCCATAACGTTAAGGTCAACCAAACTAGCAAGCATCGCAGTAAATACGCTTAATAAACTTAACTTAATAAATCTAAACTTTAGGCATCAGTTTATTCGTGCTGTCTGAGTTCTGCTCCATATAAATCAACCTAACATTGAGTTCTGAAGGGCACTAGCAGGTTGATATTAGCTGGTTAGCTAGTTAGCTAACACGCAGCCTGGAAGCAGTGTCCGTTAGCTGAATAAACACTGTTTATGAAACCTCACCGCACTCTCCTTACCTGCCGTAGAAAGATTAAAGTCGAGAGTATAATGTCGCACTGCCATGTCTCACTGCAACCGACATCCATGCCTGGGATAACAGGCTGCGAATACTTATCTGCAGAGACAGAGGGAGGGCCCTGCTACCGCTGCTGCTGTTGCCTCTCCGCACATGCTAGAGTGGGCGGAGCCAATGGGACCGCGGATCGTGCGTGACAGCCGGGGGGAGGCTCCACATGTGCAGGAGGGGGAAACAGTGAAAAACTGTTCTGTAATGATGGCAAGACAAGGGTGTCTAGTGAGAAGTTCGTGCTTCAGACCAATGCACTGAATTAGGGGGCAGGGTACACTCCAAAGAGAATAATTTGAATCATTGACACCTACCTCATGTATCGTGTGTATAGAAGAAGAAGAAGAAAATATCATTTCTATAGCGCCTCTCAAGATAAAAATCACTAGGAGCTTAACAGGTATTATTCACGAGGCACTTAACAGGTATTGTAACAGGTAATATCACATTCCTAACAACACTCAAGATTCTTCCTGGTTCATCATTAAATGTGTGCACAGTTTCTGTGTGCAGAACTGTTTGATATGATTAAAGAGAAAAGATGATTGAAACGACTAGGTTACAAAAGTGTGGTCAACATAAATGGCCTGTATTTAAACAGTGCCTTGTAGAAACGATCCCCCAACACAACAGTCATTCACCTATGCTCACTTTCATACACTGGAAGCGAGCCACTGCAGCATGGGGCTAAGTGAAGTGTCATGGTCAAGGACACAAAAGTGACTGCAACAGACTGGGAGCACAAACCAGCAACCCTCCAGTTACGAGGGTGGGGATCACTTGATTCCCAACCACGCCTTTTCTATCAACCTTTTACTGTGGTGTTGGTATCAAATTAATGCACTCACTCATTTTCTGAACCTCTTCCCCTTTACAGGAGCAACACCTTTACATATTCTTCCTAGTATGATGAGAATTTTCTCACCATTTGGTTGTTTTCCCCATACGATGAATTGTAAGAAGGATCCACAGTTCATTATTATTAAAACTCTCTGGTAAGCATTAAACAGAGCTGGACAGAATTATTTCAGCCTTTTCACACACACACACACACACACACACACACACACACACACACACACACACACACACACACACACACACACACACACACACACACACACACACGTATAGATAGATACATACATACACTTAAGTGTGTATGGATAGCAAACACCAGACATCTTAACACAGTGTTTGTGTTTATTTATTTGACAGACGCTTTTATCCAAAGTGACGTGCAGTTGTTAACCTACAGGGTATGCTGTGATCCGTGGGGGAAACCGGAGTACCCGGAGGAAACCCACGCATGCATAGAGAAATCATGCAACTCCACGCAGAAAGGCCGCAGCTGGGTTTTTGAACCTGCAACCTTCTTGCTGCGAGGCAACAGTGCTGACAACTGTGCTACCATGCAGCCTTTCAACCCTGGTCCTCAAGGCACACTGGCCTGTATGTTGTCCATGTAAACATCAGTGTTTCCCTGCTGCCACACATCTGAGTGATTAACAGGCACCTGCAGCACTTGATGTGATGACTGTAAACCAGGTGTGCTGAAGCAGAGGAATGGAAATAACGTAGGTCAGTGTGCCCCAAGGACCAGGGTTGGAAAACACAAACATTACTACAAGGGTCAGTCATAATGAAATGGAACTAGAGCTCTGGCCATAGAGATCCCTGCTATTTGTAGCTCAAATCGTTTATTCTCATGTTGACCAAGTGCACTCAACTGCCAATGAGCTTTAATGGCTTTGGTCCAATAAAGTTTCTGACTAAGGCAACTTCAAAGAATCAACATGGCAGGTAACCATGACAACAGCTTCTGTAAAAAATCTAAAGCGCTACAATGCTCAGTTAATGCCCATCTATTATTATAGGAGAGCATTTGTTTGGAGAGAAAATGTGTGGCCTTTTTATTTAGAACAGTTGTGGCAGACTGCAGGTCGGAAAGGCAGGTTCTGAATTTAAACAAAGCTTTATTGACAAAGTTGCTTCTCATGTAGCTCAAGGCCAAACGAAGCATGACCAGGCACTATGAGGAAAAACAAACAAATGTTAGCAATGGGATAACTGGCTGGAAATACATGGAGTATAAATACTGGGAAGGGTGGTTAGTGGATGGCAACAGGTGAGCTGGAACGTGGAACAAGATGAACTTCTAGAACAGAAAAACGAGAGCATCAACAGGCTGTGGCCGGAATTACAAGAATAACAAAAATTGTACAGACAAATTCATTGAAAAAATACCAAATACATGGTAAACAAATACACAACATTAAAATAAAACAACCAACATGACTTTTGGTTACAGCAAGGACACTTCATATGAGGATGGTGTGAGGACACCATCAGAATAAAACACGTGCATATTAGTTGTGCATTACTTGACATGGATAAATTATTGTGGGTATGAAGTATTTATTTTGGACAGGCACTGACCATCCTTCAGCCACAGCTACAGTCAGCCACCTTGACGATGGTGTCACGCGACAGGGCCCACTCGGACTCAGTGTCCCCCGCCTCCTCCAGGACGCGTTCAAAGTTCTGTTGGAGGTGGGAACCGAAGCTCCTTCTGACAGGAGACTCTGTCAGACGTTCCCAGCAGATGCTCACAACACGTTTGGGCCTGCCAGTTCTGACCAGCATCCTCCCCCACCATCACAGCCAACTCACCAGCCGTTGAAAGCTCCGCTCCTCTTTTCATTCGAGTGTCCAAGGGTGAGTAGTTTGAGCTGCAGTTTTATGCATAAGCATAAACCACAGTCAGGACCCGTCCCCCTACACATAGAGGAGGGAGGCTACCCTCCCGTTCACCGGGGTTAACACCAACGTACAGGCACCAAGATGGGTGGCAAAAGGAGCAACTCCAGCGTGGTAGAAAGTCCGACCCATCTTGGGGAACCTGGTTCCGGAGCCAGAGCCATGCGTTGATATCTAGTCGGAACCTCACACACCAACTTGGCTCCTTCCCCACCAGAGAGGTGACATTCCCCATACCGAGAGCTAGCTTTGTAGCCAAGGATCAGACCGCCAAGGTCCCCGCCTTCAGCTACCATCCATCTCACACTGCACCCTCCCCTTGTGGGCCTTCCCACAAGTAGTGAGCCCATGGGAAGGGGGGTCCATGTTTCCTTTTCGGACTGTGCCCAGCCAGGCTCCATACATGGGTGAAAGCCCAGCCACCAGGCTCTCGCCATCATGCCCCACCTCCATGTCTGGCTCCAGAGGGCGTCCCCGGTGATCTGCGTCCAGGCAAGGGAACAGTTTCCATATATACTGATCATCATAAGAGGCCAATGGGCTGCACTCTGTCTGATCTCTACGACCCCTACCAGAGGTATAAAACCTCAGACCACTTAGCTCCTGAGATGACTGAGATACTCAAACCCCTCTACCTCAGAATGGTGGCAGCCCAGGGAGAGGCCTTTACAATTCTTAAATGAGGTTAGTTTTACCCTACTGATGGTGTTGTTGCAAAAGTAAATTGTTCAAATAAAAATATGATGCATTATGTTTTCTTATGCTCTTCAGCCTGCGCTGGAGCTGCTGATTCCACGCCTGATCTGTGTGGAATAGCAAAGTTAGGAAGAACTTAAGATTGTAACTAACATGGTTTAGAGCATGAATTCATAAACATATGCATGGAAAACAGAAATCCCACTAAGCTTTATTCATGAATCAAATCAGGCCTTATATATTTATATTAAAAGTAATGCAGCAAATCCACAGGATAACAGCAGCTTAGTGGCTAAAAGGAGGACGTTAAGCGTGCAGAAGCAAAAGATTTAAGTGAGCCAGAGATCAGAAAATTAAAAAAAATCTGCTGCAGATCAATTTTAATCTATTTAGGGTTATACAGTATGATAATCCAGAAACATTACATAACATGACACATCATGATGTTCTGAGTGTGTTTACATTAATGGGAGTGCTTTTTCCCAAGAAAAGAGAATTTACAGATTTGCATTAACTGGAACTCAACACCAAAGTTAGAATCCACCATAACTTAAAAACAAAATTACATCATAATGCAGAATCACTCTTCAGTATCTTATTTGCTAAAATATACAATTTTACAATAAGAAAGAAATACAAGATGCGAAGGTGGCCATAAATCGGTGAAAGGTCATCTTTGTTTGTTTTCTTACTAGTGTGAAAGTTTTTCATTTCCAACCATCATAACTTCCTCTCAAACCCGACAAATCAGCTGTTACGGGCTCTCAACGAACAAGAGGTTCACACCATTTTATGTGTCATAAATGTCAGTAAGTCTCAGGGCCAAACAGCTTTCAGAAAGTAAACCCACCACAGTCAAAAGCATCAAAATCAGAGTCTGCCACATCAAAGTCAAAGCTGTTATAGTGGGGGGAGTCGAGAGCAGAGCTTCCAATATCACACACCACAGCAGGGCCGGTGCCGGAGAAATCCGCGTTGAGTGGCAGGTCGGCTTTGACTTCCAGATTAGAGGATGAGCATGCTCCGAGGTAGCCCATGGCAGAGGAAGCAGCAGCCCCGCCCATCAGCAGATAAACCGCCTTCATCGCCTGGGCGTTGTTGATGGTGCCATGACGCAGACATCCCACTGGCTGTGCACCTCGTCTGTAATTCTTTGTACATGGAGAATTTCTGCCTGTTGGATGGAAAAAAAATTATATATATATATATATATATATATATATATATATATATATATATATATATATATATATATATATATATATATAATTTTATTATTTGCATTTAAAAAGTCAACTTAAAGTTAAACTTACCTTTGTCCCTTATGGAAGCATTGGTTATAGGTCCAGGGGAGGATGACTCTGTATCGCTGACAGGTGGAGTTGGTGGACCTTTGTCTAGAATTTGCTCAGGTACCAGATCTCTGAGAGTGATGCGTGGCGGGGGAACCTGATGACGCTTACAAGGGCTGAGGGGTGACGAGAGGCTCTGCAGATTATAGCCACAGATATCATGGTTACCTTTATTATTTATTAAATGACAGATTTTATGCAGGCAGCCTAACAGAAGCATGCAGCATAAGGATGCCATGTGTTCCTTTGAGAGTTCTCTAAAGCAATTACGTACCATTTTCACCTTTTTCAGAACATTCAGCCACTGACTAAAAGGAGGAAAAATGAGAGATGATTAGATCTTCGTTAAAAAGTGTAAAAAAAATAGTCAATATTTATCAGGAGAGGACAGTGACCAGCTGACCTACAGTCTGCAGGAGTTTCAGCCAGCAACAGCATGTACTTATTCTGAGGCAGGATCAGAGCAAAGCAACAGTCCCTGAATGCACCAGAAGGCAGTTTAGGCAGGTCCAGGATCTCCTTGCCCTCTACTATAGCCTCACAACTGCTTTGCAGCAGAACAATCTGGTCAGGGGCAGATAGGGCATCGTGGCACACAATGAGACCCCCTTCAGCGGTCAGACGCAGAAACCTTTTCTTCCACTGCTTGAAAAGAAATCCACCTAAATAGCACACACAGGGATGGACAGGTATAAGGACATGGAACAGGAGAAAAGATGCTCAGGGCACATCGGCAGTATTGGGTGTGGTCTGAGAGATCAGCGTGAGAAATGTACGCCTGGATTAAGGAGTGAACATTGTGTTATTCCATCATCCCACCAGATCAGATTAGAGGCAGTCAGATGGTGGGAGGATCAAGAAGATGTGGATGGGCATGATTGGTACAGACAGATCACATCACCAAAAAATATACATCCATGAGAACATGTTAACAAAGGTGTGTGTGTGTGTGTGTGTGTGTGTGTGTGTGTGTGTGTGTGTGTGTGTGTGTGTGTGTGTGTGTGTGTGTGTGTGTGTGTGGTGCATGTACAAATGAAAGATCAGTACTTTTTATTTAAACCGGAAAGTTGAGTGAAAATATCAGAAACGTTTATTTAATCACAACTTCGGTTAAAATCCTCAGAAAAACAGGACAACCAACATGACTAAATCTAGTGAAAACTACAAATCCATCTCAAGGCTACATGAAAGTTGGATTTTTACTTTCCGTTTAAATCGTCCGAGGCGACTCACCGTACATCCTGAGCACGCCGTGGTGTATCCCAGAGACGTTCATGCTCCCGAACCTTCCGTACGGCAGCGTGGACAGCTCAGAGAAAAATGCTTCAGGATGCCCAGAAAGCACATGAGGTTCAATGTGAGTTTTAATACTCACGCTTAATCCCCAGTCAGCTGGGATGCTCCGAGGCTCAACAGTTACAAAAATGGGTTGAGATGAGATGTCACTCACACACAAACCGCTCTAGTTTGGATGAATTTTCTGCACCTGTTTGTTTTTCTTGTTTCTCATTAAAATGTTTCAGATGAAAAAAATAAACTAATTTAACATAAAAGATAACCTGAGTTAGTCAAAAATGCTGTTTTCAAACAATGGTATTATTTATTAGGGAAAAACCTGGCTTTCCACACCAACCTGGTCATAAATGAAACCCATTAACAGCCCTCAGAAAGTCACATGTACAAATATGATCCCTCATGAAGTTACTACTTTACTTTACTACCAGAAGATAGTGGAGATGTGTAACCTTCAGGCTGAGCAAAGTTTGGGAGTTTTGAGTTTGAAAAACGCCTCCTGCCGAGAGGCTCCCAGTCGGGGAGAGGAGGATGAAGCATAAAGAGGGCAAATATTATCGGGATGAAACTTACAATTCCTGGCAGGTCTGGTCTTTGTTGAGTGATCACTTTGTCTGGTAATGACTAACTCCGATTATGAAGCAGAGATTATTGACTCTGATGAAGAACTTCACTCACGAGCAGTGGCAGTTTTACCATAAGGCATAGGTCGGGGGCCGCCTGGGGACCCCTTATGTCCCCCCCCCCCCCCCCCCCCCAGCCCTGACTGCTGGCACCCCTCTGTTAATGCCACAATGGACTATTCCTTTGAGAAGTCCGATGCACAAACAGGAAGTGATTGGTAGTCATTCCAGTCCTATCCAGTTGGTGGCGGTAATGCACCAATTTGAGAAAAAAAAAGGGCAAAAGCACAGGAGCACTGACAGGAAGAAGAAAGCAGAGCAAAGACTGAAAGCACTCAAAGGGAGAGAAAGGCAGAAAAAAAGAAGAGGACTAATAAAAAGTGAAATCAACTCATGTCAGAAGAGGGTAGAGTGTCGCAAATCCAGCTAAAGATAAGACTGTAGAAAATGTAGTGTAAGGGGGCCCCATGTCTGTGTTCGCCTTGGGCCCCCAAATTGCTAAATTTCATCACTGCTCACAAGAGGTTTGCATATTTTATAAAAACCTAAACAATCTTTGTCAGACATGAAAATATGTTTACAAATCTGAAAGAATTAAGATGACGAAAAGAAAAACAGAAGCTGGTAAGGGAGCAATGTTTTTACCAGATTTACCGGCTACAGAAGTACATTCAGAAACAAAAAAAAACATGAAGTCGCCATCTTAAAAAAAACTGATCGAGAGACTATTTGTGTGATATACTTGTCAGCCACTAGATGGTGCCTTCGGATAAGAGAAATACTCCGGAAAGAGACTTTAGGAGTGATCAGTGAGGGCATACTTAAGAGGTCTTTTAGAGCTTGAAAACAACATTAGCTTAGCCTCGTCAGCATTGAGGGCCAATTTTAACTGCAGAAGTGTTTGTTGGGCTTCATTAAAGGCTTTCTGTAATAATTTAACAGCTTTAGCTGGGGATGTTCCCAAAGAGTAAATTATCATTTAAAATAATCATCCGACAGATTTAGTCCAGTTTCATTAATATCCATAATGAATACGAAGGGTCCCAAAACTGAACCCTGTGGTACTCCCTTGTGGACACTTCAAATTTCAGAGGACATTCCATCACATTTAACACAAGTAGTCTGAAACATGAGATTGCATGCTCAGACAATCCCAAACAAAGCAGCTTCTGTTTTAAAACAGCATCTACAAGATGGGTGAGTCCATGATTGCTAAGTGACAGTGATGTAGATCTGTCAGGCTTTTCTATCCCTAGAGTTTCACCGTCTATTTTCTATCAGACACTAATGCAGGAGGTTGGTGTAGGAGACTATTTTCATGTTCAGCCTGTGTGAAAATTTCAGAGTGACTGATTATAATCCGAAATATTTACAAAAAAAAAATGTTTTTTCATTGTTCCACACCTTTAAATACACATTACTCTATAAGTGTTTTCTGAACATATTTTTTTATCCACATGGGAGCAATAACATATGAACAATAATTTTAAATAAGAGAATAAATAAATAAAAATATCACTAGAATTTAAAATCACTGCATCACTTGGTTAATTTTAATCAAACTCACTTTCGTTCATTTTATTCATTATTGACCATTTCAAAGTTTTGAGGGAAATTTTTAAAAAGGAAAACTTCATCATTGCTGACAAATCACACAAAATAAAATTAGACATTAGATTAAAATGGTCACATTTATTATATTTCACTATTTCAGACTTTCAGTTTCTCAAATAAATAAAATAAATAAAGCAAAAAAAATTTGAACATGAGAAACAGGAGAACAAAATCAAACCAATACAACTTCTAAAATAATAAATAAACCATGCTGTAAAGTTCCAAAAAGTATAATAAATACCTATAAATAGTGTAAATGTAGCTCTCAGGTAACAACATCCTTTTATGTGCTTCAGATAGCCATTTAACAGCAGCAAACAGTTTAATTCCCTCTTATGTCAGTAGCTTTATGTTAGAACAAAGGGAGAATGTCACTTTCTAAACAGGTTTGTAATTAATAAATTGTGTGTAAATTAGCAACGTTTCCAGCGAAATACATTGTTCATCTGTCACAAAGTCATTTGGCTTAGTTTCTATGACAAAAATAAGTTTTTTGGACATGTTGTCAGAAATAATCCCCACAAGCTGGAATTCCCCCCCCCCCCCCACCCCCACCCCCCACCCAAGTCAGAAAGTGTATCCCATCTATGAAAGCTGGTCTTCGTATTGCTTTCTGAAACAATCTCCAGCAGGAAAAAAGTCCCAGCAGCGCTCCTGGTACATCTTCCACACATAAGACTCCTAAAACAGCAGATGCAGAATGAAAAAACAAATGTAACCTCAAGGGAGCGGCCAAGTATCAAAACTAGTGGACCAAGGCTGACCTGTCCCGTGTGCTCTGTCTCATCTTTGTTTATAAGGTACATCAAGAAAAACCTGAAAAAGGTTCAAATATTAATCGTTTCTTTTGTATCCTGCTGTAATGCAGAAGGAGGCGCACTTACATGTAGTTGGCTAAGTTGTGTTCATCAAAAGTGTGGGTCTCAAAGCCGTGCGGTGTAGTGTCAAAGTAGTCACTCCCAATGCCACATATGAAGCATTTCGTCTGCACAAGAAAATCCACAATAAACTCTGTAGCCACACGTTTACACCGAGCTGACAACATCAGCAAAGTCAGCTGTACCTCCATGTCCTCTTTAACCTGCTCCTGTTGGTCTCTGAGTTCTCCAAAAGCATCGATGATCAGACCTGCAGTGTTGCAGAGATGATTTATAGTCAAAAGCTTGAACAATTGTCCCTAAAAGTATGAAAGCTAAAGAAAAAAACAGCCTTGGGTTTACCCTGAATAATGGCCAGCAGGATGACAATGACAAAGAAGAAGAAAGTTATGTCAAAGACCACTCGATACAGCTCGTATTCATCTCCTGCAGGATCCTCGATCTCGTCTCCGATGCCTCCGCCAGCACGCACGCCCACATACATGTGGAACAGGTAGCACTGTGGAAGAGGATCTATTAAAAAACACAACATCAGACCAGACAAAGTGTCTCAGTTATACGTACAGTCATCATGTCGTCGCATTTCATATCCGGTTCGTCTTCATCCTCGCTCTTGTTGTAAAACTTGCGGAAAAAATTGAACGCAATGACGGTGTAGAGGTACACCACCACGGCGAGCAGGCCCACCGTCATCATGAGCTGCCAGAGACAAGACGCGGTGTTAGCACTCAAGCAAAAACCGTCTAAGGGCATCTTTTCTCTGCTCCTGCCTGTTTGCCGTTGTGTGTGACAGAGGACAGAATCGTGCGAAGGGTCTTGACTCCCATGGCGATGTCCAGTAAGTGACAGGCGAAGAAGAAGTTGTTGTAATGTCCAAGCAAAGACATCACCAGGTACCAGCAGAGGTAAAGGAACGTCTACAGAAACAAATGCATCTAATTTTATAAAGCAGAACAGGACAGACTGAAGGACATGTATGAGTACACCTCGTCTTACACCATCTGTGAACACAACTCCAAATTTCCAGATCTGGTACTTGATGTCAATGGAGGTCATCCTTAAAGACAAAAGCACTTATTTCAGATTGAAACCAAATGAAAAGCATCTCATTGGTAAGCTGTTGCTGGGGGAACCGTGCTCTACCATGCAAACACAGAGTTGTCTGGTTCTTCTTGTTTCTTCTCATGTTGCTGACTCACATCCAGGGAGGCTAAATCAACACCCAGGAGCTCTGCTATTCTTTCTCTCCCATAAATGTCTCCATATTTGTCCAGAACCTACACACACACACACACACACACACACACACACACACACACACACACACACACACACACGCCGCATGGTGAACACACTTCATGCTCTTTTGTCAGCATTTCATCACAAACACGACTCACTTTTCGCTTGACAAATTTGTCCCAGTAGTTGTTTGGGAAAGAACTGCAGGGGCAAACAAGAGCGTTCATTAATTAGGGATCATCTGAAAGTACTGAACGGTGTTGGTAGATTTTATTAATCCTCACGGCGTGTTCAGGACTAATCGGTCCCACTGCCCTTTAATGTCATCATCCTCGGGCTGCTCGGTGATGTAGAGGCCATCAAATTCAAGCTTTCTAGCCAGTTCTTTCTCCCGTTTGAAGATCACCAGGGGAATCTGATGAATGAACACCATCCAATGTGACGTACATTTTTGAAAAACAACATATTTCTAATTATTCACTAAGGCATTTATACCTTCAGACAGTTGTAGCCAATGATACAGATAAATGAAATGACCGTGTGCAGGATGGCAAGGAAGGCCAGTGTCGGCTGCATGTATCCAGTGCTTTCCTCTAAATAGAAATAGAGTGGGACTTCCTCTTCATCTTCTCCATTCATTCCTGACCCCTCGTCCTCCTCCCCTGAGCCTTCAAACAAACCAGAGCCCTCGAACAGCCCGCTTCCCTCTGAGAGTCCAGATCCCTCCATCTCCTCTCCCTCAGGCGGCGAATCGGACACCTCAAGATTAAAACAGCTCCGATAACTCAGCTGACACGGGTATGCAGATAGAAAATATGTTTGAATCCAAACAGGATGTGATGTTTTACCTTGTAGAAGAGCAGAATGAAGTTCAGTGCGAATGCAAGGAACAGGGCCAGAAAACGCAGGTTGTAGAAGTTTCTGGAAAGGTAGTTCTAGCAAAGACAGAAGGATGGTTTAGTCAGCTAAACTAATTGAACCCCTCTCCCATCTGAGACCAAGAGCAGTCACCATGAATTTGTTTCTTTGGGTTTCCAGCTCGGTCCAGACTTGAAAACCTTGTTCCTGTTTCAGCTTCTTCTCTTTTTTTCGTGTGCATCTCCGCGGCTGCTCCGGCTGCTGTTCTTCTTTACTTTTTGAATCTTTTTCTGATTTCTCTCCAGTTTCAATGCTGAAATAGCAGCAGAATGATTATGTTGTGATTTCTGTAATCCATCAACGTCAGATCAGCCCTTTGCATTCTGCCTTTTGGTTTTTTAGAAGAGGATTTAAGACTCACTCCGACTTTTCAGGTTGTGGGGGAGCGTCCTCCACAGGAGCAGGTTCTGCTGGTTTTTGGCTAGCATCGGGCTCCTCTGGCAGCTGTAAAGCACAACATTTCGCTCTTTTCATTATGCTTTGTTTCAACTGTTCGGGGGACATTTGACAGTGAAAAAGATATATTCCAGAATTCATCAAAGTCCAGTATTTAAACATTCATCTACAATTTGCTTACGTAAAATATAAACTGACCACTTTTCTCTTTGTAATGGGAGATCCTTCAGGGGTCGGAGGTTCAACGGGTTCCTCTACACCCATATCACCAAGCCCACCTGGAGCATCCATCCCAGGTACTCTCCCCCCCTCGTTTTCTGGGGCATCCTCCTCCTCCTCCTCGCCACTACCGGTCTCACCCGTGTCTGTCACCCCTCCAGCATCCTGGTCTTCACCTGTCCTCATCTCCCCTGGTCCATCTCCATGTACATCGTCCTGCGTAGGATCTGGCATGCTAGCTAGAATCTCCGTGACGGTGATGTTTTTCGCTCCCTCCACCAAGCCGCCTCCAAACAGCGCTTGCCAGATGATCACAAAGAAGCCTTTACACACACTGTAAATGAAGTGAAGGATGCTCATCAGGATGGTCCAGAAAAATTTGGACAAAGCCACCACGATCTCCTTGAAGGTCATCCTTCTCACTCTGCGGTACTGTCGGCGAAGGTTGCGGAAGGTGAAAATGCACAGGAAGCTGGACAGGCTTTGCAGAAAGTCAGCAAAGGCAGAGGTTGATTCAGGCTGCCCTTCTTCTCCATTAATATCCTCATCCCCTGTTGCACCTGCACCCCCACCCTGCCCTCCTTCACCTCCACCCTCATCTCCTTCATCATCTTCCTCCCTCTTTTCCTCTTCCTCCTGCTCTGAAATTTGCGAGGCTATATTCATCTCAAAGATGGTGTCCTCACAGAAGTTGACAAACATCTCCATCTTCTCCGACTCTCCGCCCTCATTGACCACGTCGAATATGAACTGCCGTTTGGACTCTCTCACTTGGGGCATTTCCCACTGTCTGCGATTTACTTCACTGATTTCAAAGTAGATACGCTCAATCTTCCTGCTGGCGCCCATAATTTCTATACGGCCCAGGAAAGGGCGGAAGTAGTTCAGAACGCTTTCTGCTTGTTCCAGGAAGTTCTTGAGTCTGGTGTCATGAGGGACATGCTCAGAAAGGTTGGTGAGTAGCACAGCGATGTTAAAGCCAATGTCCTTGGCGGGTTCTTGGAAACGACTGGCAAACTCTTCGTAATTGATCATGTCGTTCTCATCGGCCTCTGAGCAGGACAAAAGGAACTGAATCTCTGAGGGGGAGTACTGCTTCTGGCTGTCCATGGACTTCTGAAAGTCCTTCTTGGAGATAAGCCCTCGGGGGTCTGTGACATAATCTCGGAAAGCATCTGAGGCCACGATGTCTTTCAGCTTAAGGAACATGTCAAAGAACTTAAGTATCATTTCCACGTTGCTGGATGACTCCACCAACATGTCCACCATCTGGCGAGCAATAGTGCCGTTAACAATGTTCCCTGGAAGAAAAAAATGTTTTTAATTGATCAAAACATTAGAGATGCACCAATCATGCTTTGAGAGCCTTATTTGTGTTTCTTGTAGAGCTTTGAGCAGCGGCTAGTAATCTTCTCCAGACCCATACATATTTCAACATATTTATAAAGGTGTGTGTGTGTGTGTGTGTGTGTGTGTGTTTGCTTTTTGTTGTTGTTTTTACCTTCCAGCAGTGAGAGTAACATCACAACCATGTCTTTTTGCAGGTCAAGAAGTTCCTTCAGCAGACCTATCTGGCTGGAGTCCTGTGACAATAACAACACAAAGTAACGGCATTATGGCTGTTCTTGTTAAAGGTGTGGTTCACTCATGTAATCCCTTCTCTTGCAGTGGTCTTTAGTACAAATGAATCACTTGTGAATCGTACTCTGGGCACAAAAAGCCCTGGTGCGTCTGTTTCAGGATCTAGTAGACAGCCAGATCAGTGGAGAGGTTTGGACGACATGATTTGGACTCGTATTTCCTGATATTTGGGCACCTTGCCTCTGATTGGATAACAGAAATGCAACTCCATCATTGACTGTTTACTTTGCAGCATTCATGTTTTATTTCTACAAACACCACAAGCCTGAAGGAGTTCTGCCATGTGGCGGAGTTGTTAATGATAATGGGTAGCTTCTACTAGGCCGAGACGTTCTCTGCTGCTTCTCGGACACGAAACCAGCAACAGCCTTCCCCGCCGTGAGTCAAGTCCACGAGTCCATGAATGTAAAAGTGTGACGTAGATCTGTTAGGCGTTTCAAATCCTAGAGTTTCACCATCTATTTTCTATATGAACCTAATGCAAGAGATGGGTGTAGGAGACTATTTTCATGTTTAGCTTGCATGAAAAACTCAGACTGACTGATTAGAATCAAAAATAATAATTAAAAAAATGGGTTTTCAGTGAGCCACACCTGTAATATGTCATCAGTGGTCTGATTCACAAACATATGCTGTTGCATTATGATGTTAAAAAAAAACTATTGGTCAAACCCTCTCACCAACAGATTCAACATTTGTGTACCTGAGCCAGTTTCATCATCATGTGGGCAAAGACATGAAGGAAACCCACAATGGCGTCCCACAGTCTGCTGTGGGCCAGGGACTGCTGGTTTCCAGTGCACGGGCCCTGATAACAAGAACATGTTGGTTACACACACAATTGCACTCAACTCTAATGAATGTTTGACTTATTGAAAATGTACCTGAATGTATTCGGTTAAACAGTTAAAAATCTGTTTAGCCACTGTCATCGCTTTGGAGAAGTTCTTCTTGCCTGGATCATCAATGACATCCTTGCCAGAGTAGTACCAGTAGAAATCACTAATAGATTCCTAAAGAAAACAACAGAATTATCAAGTGTAAATCTGTGAGAAGTATCATTTGAATAGTCTGCATCAGCGGGGTCAAGCCATGCTTCAGGTTTTTTTAATCGTCATAATCCCCAGCGTTGGCCTAGAAATCATTATTTTAAGTCTTCATATAGGGCACCATCTGCGAGGTGGATTACTGTCAAAGTGCACCTGAAGTCGAAGGAGGTAATCCACAGTACAGATGATGACGTTGATGCTTGTTGTGCTGCCTGTCTGTGTCCGCAAGTAGTTTTGAAAATCTGCAGCAAAGCAGAAGTAGTCAGTTTTCAGCGTTTGCTTCTGATGGAATTTCTTTGAGTGTTTCACTGATTTTATTTGGAATATGAGCGATTCCCACCGTTGTTGTGACCTTCACAGAGCAGCTGCAAGAATCGGAAGAGGTCACAGGTGAACTCATCATCCGCCATCACTTTCTCATCTAAAAATGAATAAATAAAAATGACAAAAATTGGGATTTTTGCAGTAAAATTTAAAAACAAAGTAAAAATTGTACTCTTGCTACTTGACTGAAACACTTTCACTGTAAACAGTGTAAAATTTCTTAACTTACCAGCACTTTTAAATGAGTTTAGGTATCACACACGTTGCAGCTGATACCTCTGACAGAGCATTGCTTATTATAAATGAAGGTCTGACTTACACTAAACTAAAAAGTACAAGTAAACGTGAATCATTTACTGACATAGGGTCACGTGTCAGTCAGCATGCCAAAATACCATGCAAACTCTTCATGTTGACACAACAACAACCATACCGCCACATGAAGATGATGTACAAACTTTATGGGATGTTGCGCAAATAAAATGATGGAAATTGAAAACAATAATTTTACGTATTCAGGGGTGAACTGAAATGTACTTTCCAATTCACAAACATTTAATACATTTCCTAAAGACTGTCCATGGAAGAACTGACAACCCTGTACAGGATCGTAAACGCTAGTTCCGGTTGATGAACTCCGGAGAGCCGTGGCACTTCCTGTCCCCTTCACAGTGATGGCAACATGGACGGTGTGTGCAGTGAACTGTACTTTTCCAGATCCCTTGGGAATTTGCTGAACATTTCAGTTGACGACGTTCATCGTATTGTCGACACTTTTTCATCTGCTCCACAAAGCAAACAAGAGAAGGGATTCAAATTGAACATATCCCCTGTATGTGCACAACGATGGAGGTGAGTACACAGCATGGCTGTGCTAACTTGACAGAAACGGGCTTGACAAACACGTTGTGTTATTATTAAATGGTAACTACAGGTGTTTTTTTTTTTTTTGCTACCTTGACCTTATTTCTACTTTCATTTACTCACAAGAAATATCCATCTCTGATCGGCGTCTATCCATAATGGGAGTTGTGGCAGCAGTGCAGCCTCTGAATAAGACATTATCTGCCACTAAAGTCCTTCATTTGGCCAATGATTTGGTATGAATCAGTAACACTATTCCGGTTGGTTTGGAGCGTCTCAGACAGGCTTTGTTGTTATTTTCTGGCGTCCATTTAGTGAAACTAACCAGCGGCAATTTCAGTGACGTTACGGTCGTTTGCTAATTATTATTATAAGTTAGATATTTATTATTCAGCCTTATTTAGAAAGAAAAAGATCCTCCGCTCTACGTTAAAACATCTAAATCCTCTCATTTACCAAGTATTTTCATTAGCATAATATTAGCAGTAAATAACTAGCCCATTCTTCCCGTCAGAACCCGGAAATTAGCATTTTTCCGTGCACATGGATCAATTGGTCAGATGTAATACCACATCTCACCACCAGTGGACTTAAAATCTCTACTGTCAGCATACTTCAAAGCAAAGTGAAACAAATGTTCTCAATAAGCAATAAAAATGATTAATGTTAAAGCTTTAACAAAGTAATTAGAAATCAGTGTGACATTTTTAAAATCCCAGTTCACCACTGCACACACCCAGCACACACACGCCACATCTAAAGCCTAGTTTGTGCTTCTCCGCCAGCTCCACGAGGGAGAGATGTGCATGCGTTGACAAACGTTTTACATCCGGACTTCTCCGTTACCTGGGGAGCGTTGCAAAGCAATTCCCTGCCAGGACAACAGAGGGCATAGCGTTATTCTCAGGTATCCTGTCGAGTATCCGGTCCAGGATTGTGCATTTATTGTGTTTTTTGCATTTCGCAGACTTTTTTAACAAGGACAGATTTGTCCCTCATTCTCCTCCACCTCCTCGTGCGCTCGCCACCTTTAAACCCACGTTTCTCATCATTTCCATCCACAAGTAAAACGCTTTACCCCATTTCACACTGGAAACATCAGCGGCGTGGGACATCACTGCTTGAAAACGAATCCATTATAGTCTACGGCGGTGTTTCAAACCATCCGCGATGCGGCAACTTTCAGGCGCGTCCCAGAAGCGGCACACCGTGCCGCTATAGAGATGATCAGGTTCTATTTTTGCAGTGTGCTGCTTCTGGGACACATTCATTCTCGCGCTTAACACAGGGCTAGACAGGAAATAACACACGGTTTCAGTGTAAAACCCCCAGTAATTTTCAAAATAAAATACTGCAGCGATGCTATTTCATATCTATGTAGATTACGTCAATACGTGTGGCCTGACAGCTTATTTACTCCCTGCATCATTCCAGTGCAGCGGTGGCTTTAATCCTGGCAGTGGAGAGGAACAACATATATGGCATCAAACTGCAAAATCAAGCGTGATTTCCTTCTTTTTGGTTTAATGGCGGATGGCGTAAACAAACTGTGAACTTTGAAGTCTCGAGGGATTTTGAGATCCAGCGAGGATGGCGTCCCATGGCCAAGACTCTCCCGGTGTGTACTGGATCGCATTGGAACTGGTGAGTAAAACGTTTCGCTGCTGTTCTGCGCCACCGATGCTTCCAGTGTGAAATAGGGGTTATCCCCTCCGGTCACGGGTGGATAAAACGTTAGTTTTTTCCGAGTTTTTACACGAGGAATTCCTCCAGCTGCTACATGTCTGCCGCTAGACGTCTTCAGCTCTCATTTTATTTTTTGAGGAGGCAATGGTGGTGCTGTTGACACATTTAAGGGAAACTGCTTCTTGACCAATCACAAGCTTGCATTTGACAGATGTTAAGAAAAGTGGGCTCGGGCCCGTTGGAGAGCCCTCACAACTACGGAGACTGGTGTGTCTCTGCGCACGGACGGAGAAGCATAAACTGGACTTAAGGTTAAAAGTCAACGAGGCAGGGACATTGTCCATCAAAATGCTGAAGGGAATCTAATGTAATAAATCTCAGTAAATCAAATAAAAATAGTTTAAATGAGTTTTAAAATGTAACAGTCTTATTGTTTTGGTGCGCAGGACATATTAGATTCCACCCAGGGCATTTTGAAATAAACAGAACATGAAAAACAGGCCAAACAAGCAGTGAGTATGAAATATGGACAATCTCCTCTCAGTAAAACTACTGTTATAATACAAGGAAGTGATGGAACAAGAGGAGAGACAGAGGAATGAGAGAGCAGCGAGGCCAATGGAAGGAAGATGATTTACCCCGGTCTAGGTTCATGTCTGAGGACCATGAAAGGAGGGAGATGGGAGAGGTGGCAGTGATCGTGGGGAAGGGAGAGAGGATCAGTGAGTTGACAACAGTAGAGGACTAAGAGATGAGGAGGGGGATATTAACAACATTCCATGGCAGATTCATACGGGTGGAGTTCTGGAATAACCTTCAGAATTAGAGGACTACAGTCCAAACGACACGTCAGACTACTAGACATACGAATGAAATGACTGTAACTAGAATATATCATTGTGTTAATAATACACTATGTTAGATCACTGATTATTCTATAAGATAGGTACCATAATGCTACAGATAACATAAATATTAGAATACACAATGTGTTTACGCAATATGGACTTTTTAATTTTTGATGAAAAACAGCAAAACTCAGACAAAACGCTCATTTAAATTAATGGTGTATTCATACATATTGTAATAAAGTGTTTTCAGTTGCATCGTAATGTGATAATTCAATTGTTACATCAAACAACAGATCCTAAATATCTCAACTGTAAAAACGTGATGACTTACTGGTTCCTTCCTCTGAAACCATGCCAAGCCCCTCGGCCTTGTTCTGTCTCTCAAAGGCATTTAAATCCAAAACACTGGAGAACATAAACAAGTGTTCAACCTCTACTTCCACCACAAGAACAACTGCTATTATGGCTGAAAACTGACCAGCAGGTCTGCATCAGTGCTTGGACGCTTAAGAAGAAGCCTACATCCTTCTTGTCTTTCAAGTATTCAAGCATTTTCTGAAAGTAAAGAAGAACTTTTTTTTTAAAGTGTCCCTTTAAACATGCATTCAAATTGCACAACAAAGGAGAACGTACCCTCTGAACCTCGCTGTTGCCACCGTTCAAGATGGAAATGCCCAGCTTGAGGGTTGTGGACACCATGGGACCAGTTTCACCTACAGAAAACAGATCCTTAAATACAATTCAGGCAGGTTTAGAGGAAAAATGATGGAGGAAAGACAGGAAGAAGACCTTTGCAGGCACTGATCATCTGAAGGACCATCTCTGCAGCACCACGGTTATGAAGTCTAGACTGCTGGTAGAGCAGCCGTTGCTTCTCCATTTCTTTCTCCTGTGATGGGACAACATGATCAGGACAACTCTTGCATGGGACAGATTAGGAGGATGTCTGAGCAAACCTTCAGAAATAATTAGTGATGGTTTAGTGAAATGTTCTGCTGCACGAACCAGAAACAACAGAGGAGTTTTTGACTAGATTTGTTTTTGAAGAGCTGTTTTTTTTTTTTAAAAAAAAAAGCTCCTACTATGAGTCGTATCTATGAAAACCTCGTTTCTGTGTGCGCTTGGCTGGTTCACAGCACGGGCCTGCTCCTCCAAAACTGTGGCTGTGATTGTCAACCATAAAAGGGTTGATCTTGACATTTCATTTTTGATTGACAGTGGGAAGGTCCAGAAGACGATTCATTGGACCAGGGCTTCGCCAGCAGCAACACTGGCTTAGCACCAGTCTGCCTCGGTGAATATTTAGAGCTCAATTTACAGCTTTGTCTACATTCCAACGCTCGCTACAACGTCAGAAACAATAAGATCCCTGGTAGAAGCAGCTAAAGTGAGCCTCTTCCACAGGGTGGTTGGGCACAGCCTCAACAGAACAGCTACAGAGGGATGTTTTCTGGGGGCTTGTGGCACGTCCCATTGGATGGAGACCCGAGGCAGACCCAGAAGTCACAGGATGGATTATATATCATCTCTGGCCTGGGAATTGTTTAGGTGTCCCAGGAGGAGCTGGAGTCAGTCACCAGGGAGCAGGATGTCTGGGTTGTCCTCCTGGATCTGTTACCTTGACAACCCAGCCCTGACAAAGAGGAAGAAAATGGATGGATAGATGGATGTGTTCTGCTGTATCTGGTTTGAGCAATAATTAGTTTGTGCTCACTGGCTGAATTCTTGTAACTCTCCTAAATGAGAGAAGTCTGAATAATGCAAACACAACTTATTCCAACAAAGAGATTCAAATCCTCACATCAAGTTTCCAATCACTCTCCTTTTGCAGAATACACCATATTTTACATCTGGCCGTTTGTGGTTCACTTTATCCTTAAATCTAAAGATCTGCTAATAACAAACCGTGTTCTTTTCTCATTCACCACGTGTCGTTTGGATCGTTTCATGCATTGGCATTCTGGGTTATCACTGTCATTTCAAAGTTTGACTCTTACACACATTCTCTCACCTCACTTCATTAGTAATGGAGTTGTTACTCTATGTCTTCACGTTTGCTGGCCGCAGCAAGCGTTAGACTACAGGAAAGAGCCCCGCTGGCTCAGCCGTCCAAAGTGTCTCAGTTGCAGCAACTCTGCAAATAAGATGCTTTGGACGAAACCTAGAAGAACTCTGGATGGAAGCTGTCACTGGCCTTTCATAGACATCTTTGCATCTTTCCAGGAACATTTTGTGAAAACTCAAACGAACTTGGAGAAAACTTTGACTTAAACTTTTACAAACAGTTATCAAGAGACTAATTTACGAGGACATTCATCTTTTCAACCACAAAATGGAGGAGCTTGAAGCATGCCTCATTCCCTTTCCCTCCCCCAACTCCCACCCTCACCCCTCCCTCCCACCCACACATAGCTGTCCCTGCTCTACCCAACGTGTTTAGGACTATTGGACCTCAAACCTGGACTGTGTCTGATGAAACCCATCTGAGCTGTCCAAACTGGGATGATGTACAAATATACTAATTTAGTGTTGTGTTTTCTACCCTGCCTTTCACTGTAGTCTGTCAGTATGCTATGTGAGTGGGGAAGGGAACACTGGTCAGTAGCATCCATGTTAAAAAAGGCTGCAGTTATAAAATGACATGGAGCGATGGAGAAAGCGACAGAGAGACAAACAAAAGACACAGTTACATGAACTGGGAGGAATGACAAGATATTTTCAGTGAAGGTTTCAGCCATCTTGATAAAAATGTAATTTCCTGAGTTGAAGCATGTCTGACTCCCCAGTTTGATATAAGCATTCAGTCTATCCAAGCCTTTTTTCTGAATCCATAAATATTTCAGTAATGTAAAATGACACGTCTGGACAAAGAACAAAAAAAAATGCGTACTCAGCTGACACTTGAGCGTAACGTCAGCACAAAGGGAATGAATGAAAACGAGGCGAGACTCGGCACATATGGAGTGTGGTGCCGGTCCTCACAGCCAAACCCACGGTTCGGGTTACAAAGGCAAAGGGAAGATGTGGACTCGTGGAGAAGAAACACCATCAAGGAGAATAAAACATGTATGTATTTACAGGCTGCCTGGACAAACACACAACATCCAAAAATGCTATTTATTTTTAATAAGGCACACATTCTCTGTGGCATTGTTTCAATAAGCTTTTGACAATATTTATTTCCATCCAGCAATGAATTTTCACCTTGCATTGATGATGGTAGTCTGACCACAGCACATCCCAAAGACTCTCCAAGGGGATCAAGTCTGGACTCAGTGGTGGCTGATCCATGTGTGAACATGATATCTCATGCTCTCTGAATCACCTTTTCACCATTTGAGATCAATAAATCCTGGAATTGTCACCTTGAAATATGCCACTGCCATCAGGGAAGAATATCAGCTCATAATGCCACTAAACCTGGACCAGATCACCTGCAAAAAACCCAGATTGTCATGTTCTGTGTCCCTGTGGTCCGCAGCCCCCTCCTTGTTCCCCTCATGCGTCTCCTTGTGTTCCCCAGCTCTCTCTAGGCTTCCCTCGCGTTTCCTCCTAGTCATTCCCCCGTAGTTCCTCTTGGTTTGCATTAGTCTCCTTTTGTGTTCCGTCCGCACTTTATTAGTCTTCCTCACTCCTCTAGTCATTAGTTGTTTATCTTTGCCCTTAGTCTTTAGGTTCAGTTATTTAGTGTTTTATAGGTTATGGTTTATCTCCCCCTCTGCTTAGTTCTTTCCCCATTTAGTTTATTAATGGCACCTGTCTCCTCTCAAGACCTCATTCCTCACACCTGTCACCTGTTCCTCTGATTGCTTCCCTCTGTGTTTAAAAACCCTGTCTTGTCCCTCGGTGTTTGTTGGTCCATTGATGTTGTCAGCATTGTTTTGTCCTCCTCGAGTTTCCCAGGTCCTTCATGCTTTTTGTATTTTACTCCTCCTCCTTAATAAAAGGAATTTATTTTCTTACAACCTCTTCTGCCTCGAGTCGTTCTGCATTTTGGGTTCGACCTCCACCTGCCTCATCGTGACACAGATAATAAACTCCCTCCACAGGTTTGCACAGTAGGCACCAGGCATGGAGGGTACGTGTCTTCATCTGCCTCTGCTCTTACCATGATGCACTCATCACCGCTAAGGCATGTTCGAATGTTCATGTTCTACGGAGGCATCTGTTCTCCGTTTGTTAGCAGTTTAGCTAGCTGAGCAAGAATACACGGGAGGTGTCTTGTAGCCTGGCCTTGGTCAAAAATTTACCAGAATACACCGCAATATTTTTAAGAGGATGGCGGATTTAAAGTCGGCAGCTACTTTAGGGAAAATTTTCTAATTTAAATGTAAGTCAACTAATTGCAGCTATCAAGCTGATATCTGAAATGTTTTTATATCCAAAGCAGTTAGCTATGGTTGGTTAGTTACCTAGTAAATGCAGCTTTGGTGGCTATCAGGTAGTAACTTGCCAGCATATTTAATTTAGCAAATATATACACAATTTTAAAAGTAAAAGGTTTGTTATAAACGTATAAGAATAAGTAAAAAAAAAAGAAAAGAAAAGAAACATATAAAACATAATGTTATCTCGCATGTCACGTAATGTTATGTGAACGTCGTCACGTGATGCAAGTCCGTTCCGTTTAACCGTTTTTGACCAAGGTAGGACAGTGTCCTTGTAAGCAAGGCGCCTGGCCTCAAGACATCGCCCTGTGAGGCCAGGTGCCTTGACATTGAGAAACACCCTTAGACCCGCTCCCATGTATTTAAGACCCAATTGTTATGGCTATATTTTACAAAGGTGCCGATATTTTTCAATAACTGGGCATCATTTAAATCTTTTTCAACAACATTTTGATGGATATGTCCAGAATTTAACGGTAAAAGCAAAACATTGTCACTTTAAACTAACTCACGCCAGTAGATCCATCATCCCTGAAGTTAAAGTTAGTCCCATTAGTTGTCACACACACTGATGTGTGTGCGAATTTTGTTCTCCGCATTTGACCCATCCCCTGGGGTAGTGGTGAGCTGCAGACACAGCCGCGCTCGGGAACCATATGGTGGTTTAACCCCCCAATCAACCCCTTAATGCTGAGTTTCAAGCAGGAAGGCATTGGGTCCCATTTTTTCTAAGTCTTTGGTATGACCCGACCAGGAACTGAACCCTGATCTCCCAGTCTCAGGGTGGACACTCTACCACTACGCCACTGAGCTGGTAGGCTACACAGTGGACACGATCCTGCCCTGGTTCAGGGACAACCCACATGCTGGGACATCTGTGAGACAGAAGACATCCATCTGAAAGCTCAGTTTCAAAGTAGGAGGTAAATTTGCTCTGGCTATAATCATTAGTCTGATGCTGACCCTAACCCCTTCATCAGGCTCTGATTAAAATCTAAATTTTACCACAGCTCGTCTAACAATAACAGGGTTATTATAATAATGTATGCATAATAATGTCAGGAGGCGGGTCGCCGCATTCTGCACCAACTGGAGGCGCGCAACTGTAGAAGAAGTAGATCCATAAAAAAGGGAATTAGCATAATCCAGGCGAGAGATCACAAATGCATGGATCACTGTGCAGGTCGCGTCTATTCAGGATGGACTTCATTTTTGATAGCCGACGAAGCTGAAAGAAGCAGGAACTAACCACCTCGCTAAATGAGAGTCCATCCGCAGCTCTGGGTCCAAAACTACTCCAAGGCTAGTGACGGTTGGCTTCACTAAGATGGCAAAACAGGGAGGCAGTACAGGGTTAACTGCAGAGGGAGAGAGAGGGACAAAAAAATGAGCCTCCAACTGTTCAGATATAAAAAGTTATTTGAAAGCCATGCCTTCACTTCATTTAAACAGTCCACAGCCGGTGGCACTGGATCTTGTGGTTTTAATGAAACATTAAATTGACAGTCGTCGGCATACAGATGGTACGACATGCCATGTCACCTAGAAATAGCTGCCAGAGGAAGGATATAGAGATTAAAAAGCAGTGGTCCCAAAATAGAACCCTGAGGAACACCAAAGGGCAAAGAGGATGCTCCAGAGGCTAAATCCCTCAGCCTCACACAAAAACTTATGTCACTAAGATCGGATCTGAACCAGTTCAGGGCAGTTCCCTGAAGGCCCACTACCTGGTTCAGTTCATAAGTATGGCATGGTCCACTGTGTCGAATTTTAGTTCAGACTTAAGTACATTTCCTATTTAAATCCTTCTTTATCTTAAATGTAAAGGTCTTCTTGTCAGTTTCATGTTTGTTATTGTATGATTTATTGGAATAAATAGTATTGTTTTGATTGTGTGACTTTAGAATGTGAAACTGGCGAAATCTAAGTCCTCTCTGAGTCTAAAACATGAGTCAGTGTGACATAGTGATGTGATGATCAGGAGACTGACCCGAACTACTGAGTGTATGATGATGTTTGTGTTTATTTTAAATACTTTAAAAAACTGATTACAATGTCCACTTAGCAACTATTCTAAACATTAAATGTATTATGAGTGAGATTATTATTGTTAATTTTACATTAAATAACCCACGTGAAACCCAATCCAGACTGAAGGCACGAAGAAATAAGCAGGATTAATTTATGAAACAATAAATGCCACATCTGCCTCAATGAAGCCAAATAATTTTGGTGTTCATTGATAATTGGTTGCTAACAGCGACTGAGGCTGATATAGCCCATCTGGACTGGAGTTGTGGGTTTTTGAATGAAGGAACAATGAATGAAGCACATTAGACAAGAAGTGCAGAGACAAAGACAACGCTGATGAGACACAACAGAGATAAAGAGGGAGGTGGGTGTGACGTGATGCTCCAATGATGAGGTCACTCGATGCATGGAGAGCTACCGCTCCACTGTGTTCCTGGTCCCTAGCCCCTGGCTGCCCATTACCAGTTCTGACTGTCGCACCTCAAAGGACATCTCATCTTGAGCATTTTCTGCATTTTCATCTCCACCTTCTTCTTCATCACCAATATGGCAACTCTAGATACACACAGAGAGAAATGAAATCAATTTAAGCTCCAATAATGTCCAATAAAGTTAATGTCAAAGCTCTGAACTAAAACTCACCTTTGCCATAATATCTGCGTATGCCATGTAAAGGTGATCTGTGTCAAGTTTACTGGAATGGGGAGAAGAGCAGGCAGCAGCTTGGTGACTCAGAAGTAATGACACCTTTCTGAAGTGGTGGTTTGCAACAACTCATGGCTTCAGTGCTGCAGCATGAGGACAGAGCTGTCTAACCTCTTTTCTGTCAGAGCCGTTCGACTGAAATGAAGAATTAGCTGGTGAAGAGGATCCGGTTTTGTTTCCTTCTCCTCCTCTTCTTCGGCTTCCTCCTGCTCCATTGCTTTCTGGGAGTTACAGGAACAAAATCAGGAAAGTGAGAGATGGTGGAGAACATCCAGATCCAAAGTGCAGCAGACGTTACTCACTGATAAATCATCTATCATCCTGTCTTCAAATGAGTACCCCTCACTTTGAATCCAGTTACGTTTGTATCCTTCAAGGAACATGTTTGAAGCTCTGTGCCTGCAAAACAACCCCACCCGATGGCCCCAATGAACCGAATGAAATTTGGGACAAAAGTCACCATTTTCTTACCTTGCGATGTTGTACAGTGGTGTCATCCTGAAGCAGGCGACCACAGCCCTGCGTCTCTGCTTGGACAGCAACTTGTGCCACACCATCTTCTTTGATTTAAAAGGATGTTCTGTCTGGCAGGAACAGACATGTTTCTGTTTACCCGTTGTGGTTTAGGTAGAAATATTTCAGATTTGGTTTCAGTTGAATTCTCTCTCATTTTTTTTTTGCTGGTTAACCGTCCCCTTCTGGAAGGCAGTTTTATAAATCACGATAACGAGACGAGTGCCAGGAACAAACACGAATGTTAAAAGGAAGGGAAGGAACAAGCATTTATAGCAGACTCACTAATTCGAGATGATAGAGGACAGCAGAAACCTCCTGCACTCTTTTGACAACTTTCATTGGAGCATCAGCGTCTTCGGCCTTTCCTGCCATCTCCTTGTACAGCGCCATCTGCCAGCGCATGGAGGGGTTGTCCACCTTTATCAGAAAAGAAAGACACTTCTGAAATGTGATGTGACTAACTATGATTCAACACCTGGCTCTACACTAAAGAGTTGTTAATACATTACACTTTAGCTTTCCAACTAGTTTTAATTAGGGCTTCTTATTACAGAATTACTCTATTAATGCATGATTGTCTCAAATGTGCCGGCCTGGATTCAAACTCAGGTCTCCTGCATCTGAGTCAGGTTATCTCACTAGTTGAACTATGCATTTGACATTTGAATATTGATAATCCTCCTCAGAACCTGAGGGGGCAGAGTGGAGTGGATGTTGTGCTTCCCAGTGGGTTTGTGACATCACAAGCCCAGTCAGTTTTAGTTTTTCCATCTGCTACTGACTCACAGCCATTTGAATGCAGAAATAATCAGAAATGCAATTTTGAGCTAAAATATCTTTAGATTCATCCTGTAGCATCAGAAAAATGCCTCAAGAATACGCTAAAAACAGACGGTTTTCATTGAAGTGGGTTACTTCACAACTAACACTTAACAGGTCAGATACAATACCTTGCCCTGAAGATGGAGGTTATTCTGCAGGAACTCTCTTACTTCTTCATCTGTGTCTCTCTGAAAGCAAATAAACATAACAAAAAACCCCATCAGTAACTCTCTCCGCCTCTATCTAATAGCTCTAACTGAATAAACAAATGTTGACAGTGCTCATTAAAAAAACTACCAAAGAGTATCGGATCTTTGCCAAGTTGATGAGCTCCTGATCAGCAGGAGAGCACATGTTGAGGCCGATGGGGAGCATCTTCTTCAAGGCAGCAACGATGAGTGAAGTCTGGACAGAATAGCGATCGCCTCTTTTCTTCTTCTTTGTACGTTCAGCATCCGAGCCTCCACCCTGTGGAGAGGGACAACAGCAAACCAGAAGCATTCGAAGTGTACCATAAGATTTCAGGGGTGGAACCCATGGATATGCATCCTTATTAATAATAATAATAATGAATATCATTTCCACTTGCTTTCATATGTAAACTGATTATTTCTACAAGCTCAGAGTGTTGCTGCCCTTTGTTACACATTCTGTTCATAACTGTTATGGACAGGATTTCTAGGCGCAGCCAAGGTGTGGAGGGCATCTGTTTTGGTGGCCTGAGGATCAGGTCTCTGCTTTTTGCAGATGATGTGGTCCTGTTGGCTTCATCAGAACGTGATCTTCAGCTTTCGCTGGAGTGGTTCGCAGCCGAGTGTGAAGCAGCTGGGATGAGAATCAGCTCCTCTAAATCTGAGACCATGGTGTTGAGTCAGAAAAGGGTGGAATGCCTTCTCCAGGTCAGGAATGAGGTCCTGCCCCAAGTCGGGGAGTTTAAGTATCTCAGGGTCTTGTTCACAAGTGAGGGAAAGATGGAGCGTGAGATCGATAAGCGGATTGGTGCTGCGTCTGCAGTGATGGGGGCGTTGTACCGGTCTGTCGTGGTGAAGAGAGAGCTGAGACAGAAAGCAAAAATCTCCATTTATCGGTCGATGTTCCTACCCTCACCTACGGTCACGAGCTTTGGGTAGTGACCGAAAGAATGAGATTGCAGATACAAGCGTTTTTCTGCAGAGTGGCTGGGTTCTCCCTTAGAGATGGGGTGAGACACTCGGTCATCTGGGAGGGGCTTGAAGTAGACCTGCTGTTCCTCCACATCGAAAGGAGCCAGTTGAGATGGCTCAGGTATCTGGTTAGGAGTCCTCCTGGATGCCTACCCGAGAGGTTTTTTGGGCACGTCCAACCAGAAGAGGTCCTAAACATAGACCCAGGACACGATGGAGGGACCATGTCTCTCATCTGGCCAGGGAACGCCTTGGGATTCCCCCGGAGGAGCTGGCCTAAGTGGCTGGGGAGAGGGAAGTCTGGGCCCCCCTGCTTAGGCTGCTGCCCCCGCGACCCAACCCCGGATAAGCGGCCGCAAATGGATGGATGGGTGGATGGAAATAAATCAATCAAATCTCATTTAATACATGCAGCAGACATCTTTTCACACAGGTGAGTTCCCATCGGGCATTCCATGAATGTGTGTGTAGCTACACCCCCCTCAGTTAAAATATCAGATAAAGTTAAAGAACAAAACTCATGAAATGAGAAGTTTTTGTTGCATGCAGTTAAAGCCACACAGGTAGGGTGAAACATTTCTAATGTTGTTGCCTCCATTATCACCTCAGATTCCTGTTTTATTTCAGGAAGTAAATCTGTTCTTCTGGAAACTGCTCTTTCTAGATTCCTCCAAAAATGTGCAAATGAGCTTACTGGGTTGTGTACGAAAACACCTCATCATATACCAATAAACTTGTAATAAGCAGGTCAATGGTTGGTATTTGAGGCTGTGGTAATATATATATATATATATATATATATATATATATATATATATATATATATATATCCCCAGTGATACTGATATATATATATATATATATATAAAACGGTATATATATATAAAACGGTGTTAAGCTGTATCATTTGATGCAGTTTACTGTTCCTGAAGGTAAGTGAATACTGGAGAATGTTGGATGGTACGTTTAAACATTAAGGCTTGTGGTTTCAGTGTTATGCATGAGCTAACCTTTGTGACCTAATCTATTCATAACAAACTCTATAAGTGACAGAGGAGTAGTTCAGAGGGTGCAATGCAAATTTGGGAACTATGTCAAATAAGTGTGAATTAATGTTTTAGTCAAGTTCATGGTCATTTTGAATCACTCCTTCAGAGGGAACCCAACAAGTGTTTAAGGGAATCCAATTCAGTAACATTAAGCATCAAGCCATGTATTAGTGTGGCTAATCCTAATGTGTCATGGCATCTGAAGGGAGGAGAGGAGAAAGAGCACAGAGAAGACTAACATTGACCCCTAGAGGTGAAAAGCGACATTACAAAGACCATCCATCCATCAAAAAAACACAACATACAAGAAGTATCCAACTAATCTATGATATAAAAAGAGCAAACTCAGTGGCAGGATGATGACACTGAGCTCTCACTACCACCTGGGGGGTTGTGTAAAGCCCAGTGTCATGAGCCCAGCTCTACAGTTGTGTACTTTCATCAAACGCCTCCAGACTCCCCTCTTCACACACTGGCAGGACTGGGAACAGCCCATAGGTGGAGCCTGCCCATTCGTCCAGTGATCCTATATGAGAGCATCTTTACACTGTGAGGGTTTATAAGTGTTTTTGTGAACATTTCAACAATAACGCGTCATCTGGAATATTACAGGTGTTTCTGTATGTCAATTCCTTGTTTGTGGATCCACTAAAGGTGAATGTGGGTCAGAAGTGCCAGTGTGCTGGAAGGGTTGATGAAAAGCTCCCCTAAAGCGAGGTGCCATGCGGTCAGCACAGCGGTCGTGCAGAAACAAGTCTAACCTCTGTGTCCCCGCCCTGGAAACCCAGCCGCAACCCAAAAGAAGAGCACAATGGACAGCCAAGACAGAATTTCATTAACAGAAAGGCTAATCGTTGGAAAAATGGGAACAAAACCAAGTCCTGGAAGCAAGAAAACTAAAAATATTTTAAATATTGCATTAAATTTCTAAACTGCTCTGGTTACTAAAGTATATCTGTTTAAAATATATATTTAAAGGTGCATGAAATAAGAATAACATCATGTGGTCAGAGTTGAATACTGCAGTCCATTTATTTGTTCGTATTTTCAGAGGCTGAATCAAAACCAACAAATCTGCTCTGAGCAACTGTTGCCCGTTACAGATCAGCACCAGAAGATTCTTGAACACAAGTCATACACAGTAAGTTCATAAGTAAATGGCCTGTATTTGTATAGCGCCTTCTTAGACTTCTACAACCCCCCAAGGCCCTTTACAACACAATCAATCATTCACCCATCCACACGCTGGTGGAGATGCGCTACCATGTAGCCACAGCTGCCCTGGAGCGTACTGACAGAGGTGAGGTCTGTTGTACACTGGCGCCACCGGTCCCTCTGACCAAAGCAAAGCATGTTAAGTGCCTTGCCCAAGGACACAACAGCAGCATTCTCTGGTGGGAGTCAGGTTCGAACCTGCAACCTTCCGATTACTGAACAACCCGCTCTACCTCCTGAGCTGCTGCTGTCCCAGTGGATAAATACTTTTCACTGGAATACAGAGTTGTTGGTCACTGATAAAAGTAGCTCTTTTTTCTAATCCACCGTTAGAACAGTTAGCTCAGCTCTTGCCTCTAGCTTCCTCTACCCTCCTTCAGAATAAAACAAACATTATTTTACTTTCTTTTGCTTCTTTCGTTGCAACACATTTCCTCTCACTTCTGAGCCGCCCCCTTTACCAGCTTCCACTGCCCACAACGCTGCTGCTTGTTGCTGGAAAGTGTCAAATTACAAATGACTTGGTAATCTCATGGGCTCAAATATGATTGGTTCTGGAACCAGGAAGTATGGAGGTGGAACAGATAATAAACAAAGACAGAACTTGCAACCAACCAGCCATCTGAGAAGGAAATCCATTTCAAAGTACCGTTTACTAAACATGATTAAGACATTAGACTGTTTAGTGATTTTTTCACCGTAAAATTCTTACTTATTGCACCTTTAAATAAAGAATTAAGAAAATTTGTTTTTTCTTATTAATGCCATTTTAATAGCTTATAAACATCTAAAATTATAAACATTAAAAGTTCTTAAAGTCAAAGTCATGAACGGAATAAAACGTGGACTTGGTAAAACAAGGTTTAACCGGTCTCACCTTGCTCATTTTGCTCTTGCTGTCGGCGGTGAGGAACGACATGTTATTGATCTCATTCATCACCACAAAGTTCTGCTCCTCACGTTTGAAATTCTGCAAAGGAAAAAAAAAGCAAAACCAAGAAACATGAGAGAGAGAAAAAGATATTAAGTTCCACCATCTGTCTTTCACCTGAAGGTGCTCACATGAGATTTGGACCAGAAAATAAAGACTTCTCCGACCATCCGGAAGAGTTCTTCTGCATCCGGGTCAGGACATGTCAGCCACCTTGCTCTGAGACAGTAAAAAACACTCTGAGCATCCATCAGAACATTTATGAGGGTGTTGTTGGTGCTTCCTGTACCTGTTGTTGTCCACGTAGCGAATTAGCAGAGGGTAAAGAGCGTACAAGTCTCTGCAGAGGACAGCAAACTCGTCCCGTATTGTCCCATCCTCCTCGTCTCCTTCTGACTTCCCCTCCATCCTTAAATGGTCCTCCTCAGCCACTACCTTTGAAGTACGCTTCTTCAGCTTCTCCATTGTTGGGATGAAGTGGGACTTGAGCATTTCTGGCTTCGCCCTGCTGACTATAGGCTGTGAAAATACTAGCAGAAAAAAATAACCATCATTTCACCTGAACGGGCAAAGAAAGAGACTCCTAAACGGATGTCAATCCATGCTCACCAGCCAGCCTCTTCATCCATGAGGCTTCATCAATCCCCAGGTTGTTGACTACAATCTTCATGATGCTGCCCAGGAGCTGGTTGAGGTGCTCTGACGTGACCTCGGTGCAGAGTTGACCCTCCATCTCGGGGAAGTTTTCAGGGCCTCCCTCCCACCAACGTGGCAGGTAGTTACACAGCATGGGCAGAGTAATTTCAATGACATGAGGCATCTCAGTGTAGCGAGCTCCCGACTCCGCCAGGTCTCCAATCTCCTTCAACAGAATATCCAGCACTGGAATATCTGGACACAACTCCTGCACCTCGCTGGGGAGGCCGAGGACTTTGAATTTCACAAGGAAAGAAGTGAAAGACAATTCAGGAGAGACTTGGCAGGAGAGCAAATGTCTATAATAATAACAGAGATTCTGAACTCACTGGCTCTCTCTCTTGGTGTCTTTGTGGTGTACACAGAGAAAGCATTGAACTCGTTCAGATGAGGCTCCAAGTAGGCCACTGGCATCGCTGCTGCAAGGTGAGCCAGACACTCCCCCAGGGCAGGTCTCTGCCTGCTCACAGGAAGGATCAATCTGAGAAATGCTCAGAGGAAATGAGTTGTTTATTCCTGAGGAACAAAGGCGTTACCTCTCCACATGTGGGTTTTTAACAGTCCCCACAGAGTAGATACTACACATGATGCGATAGCAAGAGATCTGCAGATCATCCACTGTATGTAATCGAAGACAGATACAGCAGAGTCAGGTGGAATAACGAACGACGATTACAAATGATAAAAGTGTTAATAACTCACACATGACATCGTCCCCAAACTGGTGCTGAGCTATGTGATCAAACAAGGAGGTGAGCACAGGAAGCAGGGCAATAGCGGTGTAGTTGATGTTCTGGGAAACACCTTTCACTTGCTTAAAAGAGAAGAGGCCTGTTAACGTGGACTTGGACCAGTTCATCGCTTCCACCAGTCAGCGATGGCGGCACACGAAGAGCCCTTTCAGAGATTAGATACCTGATTTCCTTTGGACACTTTACCCAGTTTGAGATTCTCCACCATTTTCTCCATATCATCAGCGGCGCTCTCGAAGAATGACCGCAGGCCTGCTTTCACAATCTCAGGGCCAGACTTCATCACTGTCCTGGAAAAATGTTTACAAACAAAGTAAATAAATAAACCAAAACTAACACAATCACTGGAAAGCATTACCTTGCGTCCAGTGACCGAGCCAGAATATGAAGACAGTTAACGATCGCCGAAGCATCGCTTCCTGCACAGACAAAGACAACGGGGATTGATTGATGTCAAGTTGTTGTTATTGTTGTTGTTAGCCACAAGGGCAGCATGCCGATTATCACTTGTAAGTCGCTTTGGACAAAAGCGTCTGCTAAATACATAAACATAAACATAAACAACCTCACTCGTCGTGTGACAGAGATTTCCACCAGCAATGGGAGCGTTTGTTGGCACTGAGCAAAGACTGCTCGGCCTAGCCAGGTCAATCGGGTAGTTATCAAGAAAATTCGAGGGACACAGAGAAAACGGATCCAGACATAAGAGAGAAAAACGGGCTTACCAAAGAGAGAAACCCTGTGTCTCACCAGAGCAGACATCTTACAGAAGATACTAACACAAGCAAAAAAGAAGGAAACAAGACAAAAGGGAGGCATGGATAAAGACATGGATGCAGTATTTAAAAAGAAGCAAAACATGTGCTTTAAAAAAGGTTTAACTTACCTTGCAATCATCTCCTTCTCCTTGTTGGAAGAATGCCCACCACTGCCCAGAACTTTAGCCGGTGTTGATAAGAAGTAGAGGCAGTGGTTTTTGAAGTACTGATTGATTAAAGGCATCAGAATCTACGAGATTGGGAGGGTTTCCTGATTTAGTAAAGCAGGCGGGGTTGAGTCTGGTCTTCCAGTGTGTTAAAGGTGTGGAACACGTGTTTAATCAATATTTGTGCAGTGGTCTGTAGAAATGAACGCCTCATGGGGGGTGAGGCAGCACGGAGGAGTCAGCTGGAGAAGAAAGTAGCTTCAGACGGATGGATCTAAACTCTTATTTGCTGAATTTAGGACATCTCGCTTCTGATTGTTTAACAGCAACACAACTCTACCACTGACTCTGTTTGCAACTCTGTTTTATCTCCACAAATAACACAATCCTGGAGGAGTTCTGCTGTGTGGTGAAGCTGCTAATGCTAATGGTTAGCTTCTACTAGCCGAGACATTCTCTCCTGTTTCCTGGACGCTAAACCAACAACAGCCGAGATGGATGAGCCGTTTTCCCATCAGAAAGCCCCTGACTGCCAGCTGTTTTGAGCATTTGCTTTTTGAAGAGTCACAGAACATTGTGCTCTGTGACCATGTAAACACCAAAACTACCAAAAGAAAGAGTAGACTCACTTCTTAAATCACGAAGAATCAGCAGCTTTTTCCTGTTCTTTCATAATGCGTTGTTGAAGCGTGAGCAGCAGAAGCTTTTCCGGTTTGCACCTCGCATCAGGCACAGCGGCGCCCAAAAACGATCTCCTAATATATGGATTGTCTGCCTCTTAATCACGTGTGGCACACATGGATGGAGATCAACTTTAAAGCTGTGATGTTTACTCTAAGGCTGCCACAAACAACTATTTAACAGTCGACTGATAGTGTCATTCATAAAAGCATAACTTACTGCACCAGGATGCCCTAATATACCATCATTAGCTTCTAGTTTAAAGTGTGATCAGCTATGTGCCATCTAATAATAAAGACTAGATGATAGTTTAGCAAACAACTTTTAATTAACTTTGTAACCTGTTAATACAACTAACAAACAACCAAAAATAAATTGTACACAAAAACGACTTGTGTTCACAAATGTATCCAGCTAAAATAGACGTTTTTGCTTTGTAACAAACTCGTCTGTTTAAGAGGAGCGCTTTAACACTTCAACGTAGCGGGATAAAATAAATCATTAGTGTTTGTAAAATTACAGCAAATAGATGACATTTATATGTGTTATAAAGGTAATAAAATCTGGCCTGCCCGACTTGTCCTGTTTTATTCTGCACAGAGCGAGACAGAGAGGCACATGAGGGGCGGGACTAGGCAGCTCAAAAATAACCAATCAGAAAATAGACGGAAATGCCGACTGTACCGCGCGACGCTGTAGTTTTCTAGCTGTAGTCAAAAGTAGCGTCTGGCAATAGCGCAGACATCTTTTTTTTTTAGAAGAAAGACTTTTAGCGCTTCTACTTGTTGTGGTTTTAAATACATCCAAGTCATTTAGAACAGAGGAAAGAGCCGCAGCGAACTCCGCTTCAGTCGCCATGTTCGACAAACTCGGCGTTGTGGTGTGTGACGTACGCTACTCAGCGCTGATTGGCTCGGTTAGAATTCTCAGGGGGTGGGGTTATTTGAATAGGAGAGTTCCTAGACCCTTTCTCTGTGCAGAATTAAACAGAGGAGGATCTGGCAGGCCAGGCTAGATAAAATCACCATCACTGCTCAGAACAACAGGTTCTTGGTTAAGTTTTCGGACGACACTGTTTTGATGTCCTTACTTTCGGGATCTGAAATAAACCATGGTCCCGCGCTGTCAGATTTTGTAGAATGGTGTGACAGTAACTACCTGGACCTGAACGTCAAAAAAACCAAGGATATGATTATTGATTTTAGACGCTCCGCACCACCCCACCTTGGTAGTAGCATCATCCACGGTGAAGTGGTGGAGGTGGTTGAGGAGTACAGATACCTTGGTTCTTGGATTGACAACAAGCTGCGGTTTGTCACAAACACAGACTCCATTTTTAAACGAGCTCAGCAGAGAATCTATCTTTTAAGGAAATTGAACTATTTTAACGTGAATAAAAGGATTCTCTGCAACTTTTATAGCTGTTTTATAGAAAGCATTTTAACATTTTCATTTGTTTGTTGGTACAAAGCCTTGTCCATGAAGGACAAAAAGAAGCTGCAGAGCATTGTAAAAATCTGCTCCAAAATTATTGGCGCCAAACAAAGAGACTTACAGTCTCTTTGGGAGGAGAGGGCGCGAAAAAAGGCTAAATGTATCCTTGGTCAGCCCCTCCATGCTCTGCACTCTGAGTTCTCTCTTATGCCCTCAGGACGTCGTTATTATGTACCTTCTCGAAAAACAAACCGCTTTGCCAACTCCTTTGTTCCATCAGCTATTGAACTGCTTAACTCTGAGCCGGGAAGGGTGGCGAAATAACAGCGAAGTATCATCGGCTTTAAGCATGTGCCATTTTTGGAGGGCTGCTGCTCATCCTCTACCCTCCATTTAGGATGTGTTCGGCATGTTGGTAGTGACACACATTGTGTGATTGTATGATTGTATAAATGGATTGTTTGCTTGGTTGATTTTATGAGCGAGTAATTCTGTGTGGTAAGCTACAAATTAATTGCCCCATGGGGACCAATAAAGTTTTCTGATTCTGATTCTGATTCTGCACCTGTGAATACAAGTAACTCTCTGTTGATGTTAGCAGCTAACAAGCAATAATTAGCTTACAGAGGAGACTTTTTGTTGTCCGCCATGCCGTGCTTCCTTTTAAGGTGCCCACTCATTACCGATGTGCTCCCATGAAAGGAGTTTCACTTTGCAGATTTTGCACTCTGTGCTTCTCTTTTGTCTTTGTAAAATGCTCCCAAACTTTTGAGCTACGTTGCCGACTCGTCGTGATATCTTCTTTCTCCTGTGATTCTGATTGGAAGGCTGATATGAATGACCACTACTGCGCATGTGCCTGGAGCAGAAAGGCAGAAAGCAGCCGTCGAAGGTGCCGCAGCAGGCCAGATTTTAAAAATGCTCCTAGAATAAACGACGTTGACTTAAATTTGTAGTCGACAATTTTGTTTGTCGACGTCATTGTGACAAATCCACTAATCATGGCGGCACTAGTTTACTCTCAAGGTGAGCGATCTCATTCCCAAGCCCACCCTGTTGAAGAAACGCAACTGACAGCTTTAGTCGACTTTAGTCATCAATAGCAGTGAATGAGTTAAGCGACGGTGTGACGTAGATCTGTCAGGCTTTCCTAATCTTAGAGTTTCACCGTCTATTTTCCATCGGAAGCGAATGCAGGAGGTAGGTGTAGGAGACTGTTTTCATGTTCAGCCTGCATGAAAAACTCAGAGTGGCCGATCATAATTAGAAATAATCATTAGAAAATTTTTCAGTGTTCCACACCTTCAAGACTTTACACCAAAAACTTTACCTTAGCAAAGAATTTGATTTCCTGCTCATGAGGAGACTTCTCCACTCGTCCGCTGCTTACCACAGCCTCTGCAAGAAATACCATTCAATTGGCCCAAACTGTATCATTCCTTACACAGTTATAGATACGTAACATGTCTGTTTCTTTTATGTTCGCCGCAAAGTACCAAGATGAGCAATGAATTCCTGGGCAATTTCCATCCATTTCAGCAGTTTCTGCAGGAAGCCATAAGCAAATCTCTTCTCAATGGAGGAGATCTCAGACTCCATGTCCTTCAGGCCCCTGAAAGAAAACAAAGATCTTTTCACTTGCTTGTCATAAACAAGCATTCGTCTTTCATCATAAAGAACAAAAAAATAAATGAAAAGAATCTATGACCAGAAACAGAGAAATGTTTTAATTTGTTTTCTGCAAGTGTTAGACGCCGCATATATTAAATAAGTCTACACGTTAAGTAAGAATCTTAAAGAGCAAGTCACCCCCTACAAGAAACTTACTTCACTCCCACTTCATGTTTGAAAAATGCAACAAATGCTGTTGCTCGGCAGACCGAGAGGGCGGAGCTGCTAACAAATACACACGCACACAGGCTCACAATGACATTATGACATCATAATGTACCAGATGACATCATAGCATACCTCTTAGCCAATAGCGGTGGCTGATTTAAATTCAAAAACTGTGCAGAATTTTTCCCTGACGACGGCGCAACACTGACAGTTTTAGGCAGAATATTTGAATTTTAACCAAGATGCACTGAAGTGCCAAATTATTGACTACACATGTCTGTAGCATGGTTAGACACTCCTTTATATAGTTTATCAGCAAAAAAAATGTGATTTGGGGGTGACTTGCTCTTTAAAGAAATGAAATGTGCAGCTCTGTATAAGTTATTACCGTGTGACAGCATATCCATTAAGCTGCAGGAACTTGAGCAACTCGTAGGCCTTCTCTCGGTCTCTTGCCTTCTCCTTTGCTGTCAGAGTGTCATAAGGAACCAGCAGAGGATGGGTCCCACCTCCTACATAGAAGACACTCATGACCAAACTGTAGCCTCATCTTTAAGTCATCACATTCCCTCCATACCTTTGGATTGAAGCTCTAACTTTTTCTTGCGGCCCCAAGTGTTATGGTAATTCTCTGCCAGCTGCTCCGCCATTGACTAACAACAGATCAAACGATGAGCGTTGATTGGATTTTAGGAGAAGGTTAGAGACTTATGCCATACCTGCAGATCTCTTGAGAGAGCCATGTGTGAGATGTCGATAGGCTGTGGACTGTAGCCGTGGCTTGGATCATAAGTAGCCTGGACGTAAAAGATGGTCATACATTGTGGAGCAAATAAACCTGCTGTAGCAACAATAAGCACCAGGGAAGCCATGATACCTGAGCAGTCTGGGAAATTTTTCTGGATGCTGCCTTCTTCTTCTCTGACTCCTCTTCCTCTCGTGCTTTCTCTACGTTCCATTCCCATGCTATCATGGCTTTAATGGACTCTTTGATCGGCCAACGGTAGATCTCCTTGTCCTTAAAGAGACGTTTGAGATGAACGAGTCACAGACAGCTGATTAGAGCGCGAGTCAGCACATGCAACAGTTTACCTTCTCTGAAAAGGTTTTGTACGGTCTGAGCATGGGATGAGTTTTTGCGTTGTCATCCAGCACCTCGCCGTATGACCAGTTGTTCTGAATCTGAAACATCCATGACATGACATGTGTTATAGCTCTCATTCAGCTGAGTTCTCCATCCTGACAGGAAATCTGTGAATTGCTATTATTTACTTTCAAACATATCAGAAATGCAGGCTTATGAGAAGATGCCCCACCTTCTCAAATGCCCACTTATCATGCGTGTACTCGGCATATCTGTTGATAAAAGGGTCCAGCCTCTCTGGGATGATCGTGCTTTTGATGAAACAGAAATCAGAGAACATTACGACTGAAACTTAGACGCATTATAAAACATTATAAACACACGTTTTCATACTTTGTGGTGTCTATTGGTTTAGGATCAAAGTTCCCCTCTGCATCTACTGAGGCCTTTTTCTCTGTTTTAGAGGAGTAGCTGGCATCCACATAATCTGGAGGGATGGCTCCAGCGATAGCGCACAGGCACGGCATTGAAATTTTGAAAATTTCTGCATCAAATTTCTGAAATCACAACAATAAATGAACATTACAACATGTAGCTTTACAATCTACTGAGCTTTAAATGTGTCCACCTTGTGTGCTAGTGACTCAAAAATCCCCCAGAAAAGTTTGCGGGTCAAATGCAGCTCCTCTTCTGAGGCAACTCCAAAGTTGGCCCAGCCGTTAGGCAGGCAATAATATTTCCAGCAACGCTCGTAGTGACTGGTCAGAAGCTGCATGAGACGAGACAGGAGAAAATACAGACAAATAACGTTAAATGTGACGAAAACCTGAGTGTCATCAAAGGTAATCAAACCTTCAGTGGCCTCTTGGCATATTCATTGAGAATGGGTACATCAAACACAAGCCGTCTTAGCAAGTGCTGAAGCATGGAGGGACGTAAATGTCTGACAAAGCAAACAGAAAACGTCAGTTAAGATATGTGTGTGTGTGTGTGTGTGTGTGTGTTAGCTAAAAGGTAACGGCTGCTATGATGCTCATCTCACTTGCACAGAGCCATCAGACACTCTTCGATGATGTCTCTTTGAGCCTTCGTGAAAGCCCGTCCTCGAGACAGCCTGTAGATGGTGTGCAACATGGAGTCGATCATTATGGCTCGGTGGTCGCTGCCAGCAAAGAGCGGGGCGCACTTAGTGATGAGCGGCAGCACAGCAGAGCACAGGTAGCGGTTCAATGCCAGAGCCATCTCTGTGGTGCTGAAAGCAGCCTGACACACACAAAGTTATGTTTGAGATCACGTTAGATTTCTTTAAAATAATACATTCTGGCTATTTGGTTGGTTTGTGACTCACGGTGTCTAGAGAGGCAGCCGCCCTCATGTCAGGCAGAAAGCCAACTTCCAGCACATGGAGCAGGAAATCCTGGTGTTCAATACCATAGACCCTGTCTAGGAATAGCACCATGGGAGACTTGTGATCCGGCACAAAACTAGCTGACATCTTTGGTTCTATGATGCTGTTGTCTGAAGAATAACGAGGAATATACAGAAATACAAGTGTTAGGAGTCCCCTTGAACGACCAAAGTCTGGCTACCTTTAGTTTGTTTACTTCATGTATTTACCTTTCCCAAAGCAAGGAATCTGAACAGGAAGACTAATGACTCCCACAAGATCCTCGATAGGAACCAGAGACCTCAGAATGGCCCTGATCCTGAGAGCCTCCCCTTTACCAGCTTGAATTAACTGCATGAAAAACAGTTTGTTTGTCTGAGAGCCCAAGACTGTTAAACAGCATAATAAGGAGTGATTGTTGAGAGTTTACATGCATCTCTGGAGCACAGCGTCCCAGCAAGTCAATCAGAGCAGAGTAGAAGGACATGATGGCGTTTCCTAGATGCACCCTGCTCTCCTCATGCTGCTCTTCTCCTCCAAACCTTCCAGGAAAAAACAACAAGTGCACTTTTAGTCTGCATCTATATTTATTATTCAAAACCCCAGTGTCTTCTGCATTTGGTGCTGATTCTTATGAGGTATTGCTCTACTGCGTGCCATGCCGACATCTAAGAGCTCTCACATGGGGAAACGTCTATCTTTCTTCACACTAGGACCATCTCTTGCAGGGTCCTCAGATATTTTTATAGCTTCCTCGATTGCAGCCAGCAGACCATTGCCGCCCTCGCCTCTCAGAGCCGGACCAAAGCACTCAGGTCTTCGGATGAGAAGGCGCACTACAACGTTGGCATTCTCCTCCACACTTTCTCCTAAAAAGAAGAAATCAGTGTAGTTGAAGATGAAAAACACAACTAATGTGGAGAATTAACTCAAATGTTACGATGAATGGCAATAAAAATCGAATCTGACCGTTGACGAATACAGCAAAACGAAGGAAGTCCAGGTATTTCTCCCCACCGCAAGGATTCCAGCCAATATCAGGGTAACCTTTAGCCAGGAGCATGGGACAGCTCTGAAGTCCACAGCCAGCTAAATATTTCACCACCTGTAACGATGTGAAGGTAATGAAGAGACACATAAATGAGTGTAGTGTTAGTTTTGTTGATGGCAACAAAGTTCTACCATCTCCAAATCTTGCTCTTGCAGAGCCAGCGCCAGCTCGTTATTGTCAATGCAAGAAGCTGCAGCCACATCCAGCGGGGTCGAGCCACGCATTCCTGAGCAAAAGCACACAGTGTTCAGCTTCATCACAAAACGCACAGAAACATTCCAGGATACTGGAAAAGGTCAATCACCAAGGCCGATGCCGCTGTTCTGGAGGAGGTAACTGAGGTGGTCAAACATGGAACGCTGATTCTGACGACTGATGCGACAGAAGTAACAGAGGAAACGGCAACAGTTGGTCACCACTCGAGGAAATCTGATTTCCTGTTGAAAGAAAGATTGACCTTATTGGTCAAGTTCATCTGCTACTGTGTGCAAAACAGCTGCATGGCTAAAACATTTCCACCTTTGAGTCTCCACCACCCAACACGTTAACCATTACTTCCATGACGGTCTCATGCATTCCCAGAGCTCGCATCAAGTTTGGGTGCTGGTAGAAAACTCTGTTACTCATGATGTTCCTGAGAAAGATCAAATTTATAATGAACATTTGACAGAAACCTCCAGGGTTTTATCAAGAATAAATAAAATCACGTGGCCACGCACCCAATGCTTTGAATTATAAGTCTCTCCTCTTCTGGACCCATCTGTACAATAAGCAGAGAGCGGATCTGCCCCAAGCACTCCAGCAGGTCCATGGTGTCCTGAATGGACACCTCATTGATGGTGTAGGCCTTGGGAAGAGCTCGTGTGAGCTCGCCAAGCCCATCGTACTGCCTGTGAAGAAGGCTGAACATCATACGCACAAGCTCAGGGTTCTGGATGAAGGATTCCTGGGCCCAGTGGATCATTGTGTGGGAGATCAACTCCTGCAGTGTGCCTGGTACGATCAGAAAAAAGGTCAACCAGGAACAAGCTTTAAGTTCAACGCAGATCTGATCTTAAGAGAGACACAAGATTAAAAGAAAAAGTAAAGTTACTCTGGAGTTTTTGCTCTAAGAGGCAAACAGGAAGTAAACTAGTGTTTAATCATCCATTTGTTTTCTAAATAGAAAAGCATTTGTACCAAATAGCTTTCATGAAAAAAAAAGCTCACTTGGTTTTTTATCTTCCTGCGCTTCAGGCTCAACTTCCACCTTCTTCTCCCGGAATTTCTTCACCTTTTCCAGCAAACGGAACAGTCGCCCGCGGAGAGAATTATCCACTTGCTCCTCTTGTTCTTCTTCCTCAATGTGAACACCTGGAAAAGGAAAAGTGCAGAAATCTGAATTTGTGTGCCGTCTGCAATCCCCCTTTACCGTCTTAATATGTCAGCAGAGTTGTAAGTAAGAACTGACCACAGTGAACCAGCACGGTGTTATGAAATGTCAGCAAGGCCTCGCGGACCTCATCCGGAACAGGACACTCCTCATCATCAGGGCAGTTCTTGAAGTTCATTAGCATGTTGACCTACATGACAATGTTGTAAACACCAACTTCAGAAAATGTTGGAACCCAAAAATAGGGTTGCACTGGTGAAATATTGATGGTATGATGGCTGGAGAGCCCAGCCATCATGCAGAGAAAACTAATTTCTTGTATTTGAGAACTCATTCTTTCAGTCACTACCCAAAGCTCATGACCTTAGGTGAGGGTAGGACTTTACATCAACCGACAAATCAAGAGCTTGTCTTCCGGCTCAGCTCTCTCTTCGCCACAACAGACCGGTACAACGCCCGCATCACTGCAGACGCAGCACCAATCCGCCTATCGATCTCGCGCTCCATCTTTTCCTCACTTGTGGACAAGACCCCGAGATACTTAAACTCCTCCACTTGAGGCAGGACCTCATCCCTGACCCGGAGAAGGCGTTCTACCCTTTTCTGACTCAAGACCACGGTCTTGGATTTAGAGGAGCTGATTCTCGTCCCAGCTGCTTCACACTCGGCTGCGAATCACCCCAGCAAAAGCCGGAGAACACGTTCTGATGAAGCCAACAGGAAACAGAGATAGAAACAAATATAAATAAAAATAAACAGAGCTCCGAAATTGACGGGCAGCCAGCACAGATGCTAAAACAGAAGTCATGTGTTTCTGTCTCTTGTGCGTGACCGAGGACCAACACCAACACAGAGCTGCAGTTATCCAGCCAAGATGTGATGAAGTCAGGGATCAGGGTTTAGAAGTGACTTGCTAGGCTGTTTTATCTTTGTTAACTGTCTCAGTTGAAAGAAGCTTTTTGATGACAGCACTGATCTGACTGTCCAACTTGAAATCACTATCTATTTTATAATTCAGATTTAGTGCCATTGTCTTTCCATACCATGCCAGAGAGCCCAAGTCCATAGGAGACGGGCCACACTGGTACCAGTATCAAACACAATCCCTTCTGTCTCCCACTTCAGGGCGTGTACACCAGCTCAGTGGCCTAGTGGTAGAGTGTCCTCCCTGAGACTGGGAGATCGGGGTTCAATTCCTGGTCGGGTCATACCAAAGACTTAGAAAAAATGGGACCCAATGCCTCCCTGCTTGACATCATTAAGGGGTTGGATTGGGGGGTTAAACCACCAAATGGTTCACGAGCGCGGCTGTGTCTGCAGCTCACCACTCCCCCAGGGGATGGGTCAAATGCGGAGAATAAATTTTGCACACACATCAGTGAGTGTGACAACTAATGGGACTTTAACTTGACTTTAACTTTAACCTACCTGTTTATTGTTTGCATAACATTAAAAAAAACAAGGTTTTCTTCAAATTAAACCAGGATGGAAGCAAATACAAAGAATAAAACTGAAGGACCAAGTACTGAGCCCTGTTGAGCTCCACAAGAATAAGTAGCAGAAAAGTGTTCAAACTGACACAGAAACTCTTGTGTGCCTTATAAAATCTGAACCACTTCACGGCAGAACTCTAAGGGAGATATTAGAGTACAGTTGGCCGTGTCAAATCTAAAAGCACAAAGATTACTTAATCCCTGGAGTCTGTCATGGAAGACATAATTAAAAACTTCTCAATAAAGCTGATTACGTACCATGAAGACCCATTGAGAAAGTCTCCCGAGCCTCACTGTCATCTTTAACTCTTATATGACCTTAGTGCATTTTTTGTACTCACAGGACAAAAACGTTAGAAAATTAAAGGGTTAAAAAGGTTTAGTTGGCTGTAAAGATTTTCCAGTAAAACCTTGGCCGTTCACCTGCTCTTGAGGTGGTGAGCGAAATTCCCGGGTTTTGCGGGCAGTCTCAGCTGCTGACATGGTGAAGGCCATCATGAGGTTGTTGTAGCGCCGCCTCTGGTTTGACTGTATGTGACCAACAAACCGGTCTGAAAAGGCAGTGATGGCTTCCACCCTGTGTCGTAGTTCACAGTCACAGAAATACTGCAGCAGAGTGCACATCTGACCCACAGAAGAAACGTGAGAATCACCAAACATTTCATTAGAATAAAAACTATTTAAAATCCACTAAAATATTCAGCAGTACCTGCAGTTTCACAGATTCTGGTAGTTTCATCTGAAAAAGCCCTTGATCTAGATGTTCTTCTTTAGCTTCGATTTCTACATGTTTTGTTTCCTTTTCTGTTTCTTCGGCTCCTTTTTCACTATTTACAAAGTCTGTGTCCTCCCCATCTTCTTCCTGTATCACGCCTGACTCTGTCTCCTCTAATTGTTCCTCTTCTTCTGTTTCTTCATCCTCCTCATCAAAACCATAATCTTCACACTCCTCTTCCTCAGCAGTGTCCAGCTCTTCCTCTCTGACCACTGCTGCTTTTGCTGGTTCCTTTTCTTCTGCCACCTTCTCCTCAGTAGGCTCCTCCGACTTTGAAGTATGAAATACGGTGGGCTCAATCATTTTCAGGATGTGTGTCACATCTTCATCATCAAACACACCCATTATGAGGAGGGTGCTGATAAGTTTCAGGATGGGAACAAAGTGAAACTCAACACTGCCCCCCACAGGATCTCTCATGGCTTGACTTCCATCTTGTACAGCTTCAATAAGCATGCTTAGAGCCTTGGTTTTTAGCACCTGAAAACGGAACAATTTAAGTCATCTTTGTAGCCAAAGAGCGCCTTCAAAGGTGTAAAAAAAAAAAAGACCAAATCTCACCTGTAAGGGGATGACAGGACTCAGAGTGTAAATATCTGGATCTGTTCCCACAAATCCAACTGAAGAGAAATGGAGTTTTGGACGGAGACACGTGGTGAGGCCAACACCGGGTAAAGCATGAGACTTGTCGGTGTAAAGGTTGATGCTACGCGTTTCGTTTGTCATTGGAACTATGAACTCCTTGTTGGTTCCCAGACGATTTCGTTTGGCAGACTCCAGGTGCATGCTGATGAGCAGATCATAGAAACCACTCCTCATTGGTCCGGGAAGGTAGGTGCTTTCGATGGCGTAGAAGAGCTGGGATTCATCAACGTGGCTGCACAGAGCATGTGCTACACGGTTGTTTCCCAGAGCACATACTGAGCCGTACAGCTTCAGAGTGTGATAGTGGAACTTCAGCAGGTCCATTCGTTCAGACAGTTCCAGGATGTCAATACACCTAGATGACACAACAAACTCAGCTTTCCTGAGGAGATCCATGGAAGCATTTTGTTTACACAAAGGTGACAAACTTGTTCTCCTCTGGGATATGAAGGGCCATCATAGTGAGCGGCTCCATACACTGCACCATCCAGCCCAGCCGGTCACTGACACGCCCAGTCTCTGGAGCCAGGAAGTCGTTGGGCATTCGACTCCAGATGACTGGGGTTAACATCTGGACGTCCAGCCTCGGAGGGCACTGGGGAACAGGGTTCTTGCGTTCGCTACGGAACATGGCAGCCGATAAAGGCAAGATGTTCTGAAGAGACAAGAGAGAACAATCAATGCATTAAAAATAGACACATGGCCAAGCTAATGGAGGAAATGAAGAGTGGATTTTAAGGATGCATTTATGGTGGCTGACCTTGAGCTTGCCGAGTTCAAACTGGATCACGTTCTGATTGGAAGGCAGAACAAAGACTGCTGGGAAAAGCTTTGTGTTTGGCTCCACCTGAAAGAAGACGGTGCAGTAAGTCAACAGGACTTCATAAACAGTTTTGGTCACGGGTTAGGAACCCAACCGGGACCTTTCTGTGTAGTGTGTTCTGCCACATGATTGATAGGTTATGGCTGCGGACTCTAAATTGTTGCACTGCATGCATGCAAATAGTTTCCCATCACATTTGTCTCTGTGATGGACTTGTCACCATTCAGGGTATACCCTTCTCTTATGCCTAAATGACCACCGGAGATAAGCGCCAGCTCCGAGTGGGTAAAGAATCACTCGGATCTAACCTGATAAAATGTGTTTATCTCTTTTCCGTTTGCAGTGAAGGTCATGAGTCCTGTGTCCAAGTCAACAAGGCAGCCAATCACAAAGTCCTCCTGACTGACTCGGGTCTGCTGGGAGCTGCTGAACTCTCCGCCCCAAACCATGTAGCAGTTGCTGCGTTTGATACTGAAGGAGGCAAATAAACAATGAAACTGGCTGTTAAAACAAATTCTTCTCTTTAGAGTAAAAACATCCCCTGGAAGTAACATACCTGTCGTGAATGTTGCCCTTATCGTCACCAACAGTGACGGTTACGTTTCTTACTTTGCTGATATCAAAATGGGGATCGTACTGGTGGTAGTCTGGTGTGACCCAGCCCACCCACACTCCTCCGAGTTCCTGTCCTGCGAATATTCGTGCTGAGTAAAAGTACTGGTGAAGAAAGGGTGAAGATGGGAAATGCACGTTAGCAAGAGATCGTTTTGTGTATAAATAATCCTAAACTTAGAGCTATACGTATGTTGAGTAGACATAATAGACATAATAAACATACTGTAGTTGTGTTCTGAATTATATCCATGTCATCCCTGTCATCTGGTACAACATCTTCGACCAAGCGAGGCAAGGTGGGAACAATGGGGGGCGGAGTTATTAACGCAGCTTTCTTTGCCTTAAAAAGGAAACTGTAAATAACAGCAGTGAGAAATGTTTTTATTCCAGCCGTTATCTGTTAAAATGTGATTCTCTGTCCAGCGTTATTCTAGTTCAGAAGTCATACCCTTTCTTTTTGCTTTTCTCAGTGGAGGCATCCTTCTCGTTCTCTCCATTTTTGATGGCAGGAGTCTCTTTAGGTACAGAGGAATCCTTCTTCTCTTCCTCCTGCTCTTTGCGAGTAGCAGACTTCTTTAGTATTTCAAATTCAGAGTTGGGGTCCACTTCTAAGACCTGATCTTCAGGAATGGTCAGAGCCCTGGTCAGGAGCGTAGTTCCAGCAGGGACTTTGAAGGACTCATGAAACTCAATTGGCATGCTGAGTCTGAAGAACAGCAGATCTATGTTGGCGTTCTGAGACCCAAACGTCCTGTGGGTCACTTTGAGACAAGGAGGAGTGTCCACTGTTCCATCAACACGCGATACCTAGAGAATGAACAAAGTATTCCAGTCTGGAGCCCGGAAAAAAATATTTTAATTCAAGTACTGCATGGTACCTCGATATGAGGATGGTCAGTGGGCACAATGATGAACTGGGGAAGGCTTTTACTGAACCACATGGTTATGTCTCTTTTCATGTTGATAGCAAATGGTTCAAATCCTTCCTGCAGGCCGCAGATGGTAAAGTAACGAAGACTGCTGACGTTCTGACCCAGGTTGATTCTGCCGACCTGGGAAAGGCCCAGACTGCACACGGGTATGAAGCCTGGGAAAGTTTGAAACATGCATGAACATGGTTGTGCATCAGAGACTTAAATCTGACTCCAAACAGAACTCACCCTCTCCTATCTCAATATCCTTAAAAGCCATTTCTGAGCCTGAGTCGCTGATCAGCATTTCTCCATTCAGAGTAAACATGATGTTCATTTCTGTGAGGTCAATCATGCAGCCCACCACGTCCCCAGGCTGCCACTGACGGCCAAAAGGTTCTGTTCCCACATGCCAGCGTTGAGCCTGAAAGCACATCCATCTGGGACTTTAACATTATGGACGCTGTAGCATCCTTCACAAACTTGGTGATTCTCTCACCTTGAAGCCATTGAAGACATATGCCAACTCATCAGCACCAAGCTCAGTGTCTGCACGGACACTGGGCCTGGCCCATCCCACTCTCATCTCTCCTATGGTCACAGCCTCAAATTCAAAGTACCACTTCCCCTGTGTGACAGCATAGGACTTCTCAGCTCTGAACAATCTAATTTTATTTTCACGAGAGCTGCTCGGTCCATGCCCACCTGTATACAAAAGTTATAAACATTAATAAAAACTTTAAAATATGAGGCTGGGTCAGTGTTTACTGATATTATCTCATAGTATTAAAGGTTGTATTGAAGGTGCAATATGTAAGAATGAGGTCAAAATGGCATTCTGTGGTCAAATTTGGCTACTGCAGGGTGCTTTTTAAACTAAAAGTTACTATCTCACTGCCGTTAGTTTCAGGAGTGTTACCAGTTATGAATCAGATCCAGAAGATTCTAGATGACAAGCGAAGACAAGTCATACATATAGGCCTTTTCCATCACCCAAATGGGCATATAGAATGGGAAGGATCGGGTCGCTAATTTTCCTGTTCCAATTGTAAAACCGGTCCAGACAACCTACCCGGACCGCGCCAGTCACGGGTCTTTCTTGGCTCCCTTCTGTTGTAGGTCCAGAAATTTCTGGAGCGGTACGGTTAAGGTGGAGCAACAACACAGTCCACTGATAGGTTGACAGAAACACATTGCTATTTGCAGCAAGCAAACCAAACGGGAGTCCCGTTGAGTGTATTTTTGCTAGCTGTACGTGAATGTGAAAAAATGGCAGCAAGAAGCAACAAGTTTTGGTCACCTTCAGAGTTCCATACACTCCTCACCGTCATCGTGAGAGTCCACAGGAGGAGCTAGACGGATCAGTAGCTTTTTTCTCAGCAGATAGCAGCCGAAGGATCAGAGAGGAGGTCGGCTCAGTGTCGGGCCAAGATGAAGAAATTAAAGCCCGTTATAGTTAATAGTTAAGGGGAGAAACAGGCGGAGTGGGGTTTTGGTAAATGGTAAATAGCCTGTATTTGATATAGCGCCTTCTAGAGTCCTAGAACCCCCCAAGGTGCTTTACAACACAATCAGTCATTCACCCATTCACACACGCATTCACACGCTGGTGGGGATGAGCTACTATGTAGCCACAGCTGCCCTGGGGTGCACTGACAGAGGAGAGGCTGCCGAGCACTGGCGCCACTGGTCCCTCCGACCACCACCAGCAGGCAAGGTGGGTTAAGTGTCTTGCCCAAGGACACAACAACAGCGACAGACTGAGCGGGGCTCGAACATGCAACCTTCTGATTACGGGGAAGGCACTTAACTCCTGTGCCACCGTCGCCCCAGTTCTTTTTTTTTCAGATGGGAGAAATACACAGGGTTGCTACGACGCGCTGGATGCTAGTCGTAGCCGAGGCAGCAAGGCAGGCCTCTGGACTTAGCGACTGCACTCTGGAGTCACATGTGGAGGCTGTGGTAAACATTTTGGTTTTGTCTTTAGCTCTGTAGACCAGTTAATGCAGCACAAAAATACTCAATAGTTGCACAACTTATAAAATCATGCATGATTGTTCATTTAACACGTCTGCCGACGTGATGGCCCAAATCAAAAAGCTTGTCTGAAAATTTCAGACCCATACCAGAACACATCGGTCCAAAAATAACCAGACCTGACCGTTCCAGACCCGGCCATGGAAAAGAGCTATTTGATAAGTAGATAAGTACATTTTCTTATCTGGTGTTAGTACTCTTGGGTGTTTTACAGTAGGGAGCACTTACTACACTTATTACGGTAATATTTGTCTGGAAGACATATTGAGGAAGTGTGGTGTCAGCTTGCTTTTATAGTTCTGAACAACTCGGTAAAAAAAGTAAGACACCACAATTGACTCATTCTTCACTTCACACACATTTTACTGTAATATTGAGTTGTTGGTAATTGAAAAAGTAGCTTGAGATATTTTTAAAGCCGAATATTTATTTCTAATTAGCACGTTAGCAATTTTAGCTTAACGTCAGCCTCTAGCCTGCATCAGTCGATATTGAAGTAAAACAAAAAGAGGGGGCTTAAGAAATAACGTCCTGGTCTTTCTTGTTTCCTGTCTTTGATTTTTTAAAGATCTCTGGAGCTTTTTTGCCTGCTGGTGTCAAATTACAAATGCTGGCACTTCAGCGTTAGCACAGCGCAGACTCTGTAACCTCACGTGTTAACAGATTGTAAACAGTTATACGTCACTCTTTTGTATGTGTTTCAATTCAATTCAACTTTATTTATAGAGTGCCAAATCACGACAAGAGTCATCTCAAGGCACTTCACACAGTTGTTGGAAAAGAAGAGAAATGGACAGCTGGCTGAAAAGGAAATCTGCTTCGAAGTAACCTACCTACCAACATAACTGAGACATTTGACTGTTTTGTGATTATGTCATTGTAGAATCCTTACATATTGCTCCTTTAAATACACAAAAACCTACAAAATAGTTGTGCAAACGTACTGCTCTCTTGGTCAGGTGGTTCTATGTTGTAGCCATATCCAAGCAGAGTGCGAACTGCAGCACAAACAGTGTCTCTGTTGGTCTTTTTGGTCTTTTCATCCAGCAGATTGTAAGGAACTAGACGGGGATTGCGCTTGTTCATTATATCCTATACAAATGAATCATAACAGATACAAAAAATGCATTTACATAACCATAAAAATCAAATGAACCCAGTATTATGATCATTGTTAGCATCAATGCACTTATGAACTAACAGAAAGGTGATACCTGCACAATACTATACGTCCAGCCCTGGCGAACACGGTCTCTGGCCCACACATTGTGTCCATTTTCTGCCAGTCTCTCTACTAGTGTGTTTTGATTTGGAGTCAGTTTGACATGATTTAGATCCAGAGGTGCGGGTTTGTATCCGTTACTCTGCATGAAACTAACAAACAAAGCTGTCAGATAAAAAACAGTCTACGAAAAGTTTCCATTAGAAATAAAGCCCATAATATGCTGCAGCTCACGTTTTGGGGAGTTTTGTTCTTTTCAGATTTTCTTCTGCCTTTTCATCTCCCATTCCTACATGGCACCCAAGAGCCAGCAGAGTCCTTTAAAAAACACACTTCACATTAAAAATAAAAAGTGACAAGAGTGTAGCTCTGGAGGTCCAGCTTGACTTACTTCAGAGTCTCTCCTGACATCGCTAAATTGTAATTCTTCTCAGGCTCGGGCAAACTTTGGAAGTCTACTAGGCAGGGGTGCAGCTTCTTGTTGTCATCACGAAACTTAGAAAAGTAAAATAAACCATCAAGGTACTGAAATGCAATTCAATGACACAAGATTTCAATTGTTGCAAAAAACTCACTGGTCCGAATGTCCATCCTTGTTCTATCCGGGTAACGGCCCACAACTCGTGACTGTTTTCTGCAAGTTTCTCCCGGATGCGCTCCAAATGAGGAGGGAGAACAATCTAGAAGAATGAATCAAAAGTTCTTAAATGGGGACGAAAGCATGTGGAATCAAAATGGAAAAGTTTTGTTAAGGTTTAAACTGCAGCAGTTTTCAATTCAAAGGTCTGAAACTAAAATGGCTAAACTAAAATTTACAGTGGAGGTGTTGAATTCACTCCAAGTGTTCCTGAGGTTAATGACCTCCTCAGAGCAGGTGGATGTTACCTGTATAGTGTCCACAGGGCATGGAGTAAATGCCGTATGTGAAAGGGACTGGGTTGGACCCAGTAGGTTGCGGATGCCATCAAAATCATGTTTGTACTCCTTGATGGGCTCAATCCGCAACCGATCCCTGGGCAGCACTGCCTCATAGCACGGAGCATAGCCTGGAGGAGGGAGAAACTTAAAATCGCCATGACGACCTCCAAGAAGAAACCGCAGCCTTACAATTCAAACAGAAACACAAGACATTTGTTATTGTTTTCAAGTATTCAGTCATGATTTGTTTAATAAAGAAAATTGCTACAAATACTGAATTGTGTTGAGGGCCTACTTGATGCCTGCAGAGAAGCTGACAACTGGAAAGAACAAACCATCCACATTGAAGTTCTCAAACATTCCCTGAACAGGATGTCCATTAATACGGAAGGAAATGCTGGGTACACTTAGGTCCAAACAGCAGCTGACCACATCTTCTGCTTCCAGGACGTGTTGACTGGGAGATGCAACATGACGTGGAACACGTCCTACCGATGTTTAAAACAAAAAGTCCCTTTGGTATAAATAAATTCCCAACTTATGTAGAAAGACACCAATAAAGCTGCTATACCTGACCAGAGGTAGATCCCATCAAAGCCATAGGAGTAGAGGTCATCTCCTACCCCGTTACCCCCCCAGCCCTCCCCACCACCGGGGTAAGGACTGTAGCCCTCCGTCAGAGCCCAACCCACACGCAGGTGATACGGCTGAGCAGTCAGGAATGGCTCCACCTGGTCCACCATCACCTCAAAATACCACTTCTTATACTGCGTAGATCCTTCGCACGTTCCAAGGAAAATGTTGGGTCTCATGCTACAAAAGGGTTAAAAGAAAAAAAACCTCAAATGATAATAATAACTGTTTATTCACTCTGGAGATTATTTTATCCAAAGTGACTCATGACCTGTAATTAAGTTTTTTTTGTTTTTTTTTTTTGTTTGTTTTTTTTGCTTCTGGGAGGAAACACACACATACAAACTCCTTGCTGAAGTGCCTCAGCTAGGATTGGAACTTGTGATCTTCTTGCTATGAGGCAACAGTGCTATAGCCTAGCAAGCCATCCTATACAGTACATAGGGTAGACCAATATAGGCCGGCTGATAAATCAGACCAATGTGTGAAATTTTTTATATATCAGCGTCAGCCAATATATCTCCTTAGAAAAGCTGATTTAAAGTCAGGCACATCCCCAGGCAGCCCAGTGCTGCTGCAGAATTGAATTTAAAGGTATATTTACATTCCCAAAACAACATCTGCAAAATAAAGGCTCCAAAATTATTATCAACTACAATTTCTTTTGATATACCAGTTTTGAATATGTATTACTTGGTCAATTAACTGACTTGTTTTATTAATTTTAGTGTCTGATTTTAACACTAAGCGGTGCAGAAAATTAAGATTTAAAGTTGGTTAAATTCAGTGTTCAAAAACTGATTCCGCTTCAGAACTTTTGTGCATCAACTGATATTATTAGTGACATTTTAGCATGAAAATGAGTTGGAAAGTATCTAGATATCGGCCATGAAAACTGGCTCATAGTGTCGGCAGCAAAAATCTGCCATTTGCCATCGACTGACCTCTACGTTTTGGCATCGGTAACTGCAATGGGAAAACCAATATTGGTCAACCTCTAGTATCCAGAATGGCCACAGCCCACAGACAAGAGCTCAGGTGTGGGGAGGAATCTACGGATTATCTGTACACAAATTCACACTGGTAGGACCAATCAGAGCTCTACGAACAACATGACGTATTCATCACTATGAAACTTGGGGCAGCAGTAGCTCAGCGGGTTGCCTCATGATCAAAGGATGAGGATGGGTCATGGGTTCGATTCCAGCTCCCGCCAGGGGTATCCTGCTGTTGTGTCCTTGGGCAAGACACTTCACCCAACTTGCCTGTGTTAGTGGTGGTCAGAGGGGCCGACGGTGCCAAATGGCAGCCTCGCCTCTGTCAGACCTCCCCAGGGCGGCTGTGGCTATAGCAGCTTACCATCACTCGCAGTGTGTGAATGTGAGAGTGTGTGAAAGCGTCTTTGGGGGTCTTGAAAAGCGCTATATAAGTTCAATGCATTATTATTATTATTATTATTATCATTATTATTATTATTATTATTATTATTAAACTCAGTCAATGGGGCAGTCTGCTATACACCATCAAAAAAGAATAAGAAGCTATTTATTTTTCTAAATGAAGGAGTACTTCTATATGCTCATGTCTCAATAGCCGTTTTTACAAAACAGTGCCGTCTATTTGCCGCAACGCCGTGGCGACATCAGGAAGCCTTAGGTTGTTTATAAGTGGTCAGACCATGGTGGTAGTGTGGCGCAGTTGTGTTCGTTTTGTAAAAGATTACCCAGTGGCGATATAAAGGGGGTATGGGGTGGTCTCTGTGCTGCTGCAGACTTATGTTTCAGTTGGAAATAAGTTGCTTTTTATTGCAATCAAAGGCGCACTCTTTATTTTGAAAAGCCACTGGCTCCTTCCTGTCTAGCTGCAATGTTTTGGGTGTGCTTCTCATGAGAGACAGCCCGAAGTCGAGGAGAAAAGTTTGTGTCCCGCCTTATTGACAGTTTCCCATTTTGAATTTATTCCTTGTCTCCCGTTTCGAGTTTAATATTTGTACAAACTGTGGGTAAAGCAGGAGGCGGGACTTAAATGCAGGTTCGGGTTCAGAGAGCGTGGAGCACACTCAAACCAGCAACACAAAATGAAAGGGCAGGGTGAGCACAGATGATCAAAAACTGTATAAAAAATATGGAGAACAGATAGGTGAGCGGAGAAAATATCTTATTTTGAAATATCGGAGGTGAAGTAACATTTGAGGAGCGAATAAGAAGAAGGAGGCGTTCCCGTTTACAAACCAAAATGCCTCTTTTAGTGGCTGGCCGGATGATATTGTGGGGAACAGGCTTCAACGCAAACGGCTGTTTTCCGCTGGGTCCTAGTGCTCAACCAGTGTCTATGTAATATAGCGACGGTGGCACAGGAGTTAAGTGCTCGCCTCGCAATCGGAAGGTCGCAGGTTCGAGACCCGCTCAGTCTGTCGCTGTCGTTGTGTCCTTGGGCAAGACACTTAACCCACACTGCCTGCTGGTGGTGGTCGGAGGGACCGGTGGCGCCAGTGCTCGGCAGCCTCGCCTCTGTCAGTGTGCCCCAGGGCAACTGTGGCTACATTGTAGCTCATCCCCACCAGTGTGTGAATGTGTGTGTGAATGGGTGAATGACTGATTGTGTTGTAAAGCGCCTTGGGGGGGTTCCAGGACTCTAGAAGGCCCTATATCAAATACAGGCCATTTACAGGCCATTTAATATTGTTTTTGGATGGTAAAAAGTACAGGGGACAAAAATTGACTGTGGAAAAAGTGGGGGTGACATGCCCCCCCCCCCCCCCCTCCAAATTTAAATAATTAAATTACAAACCATCTCACCCACCTGGTTACATAGTTAATGATGTTGGTTTGGAGCAGGAGGTCCCGACCTGGAAGTAGGTTCTCTGTGATGAGGTTCTGGTTGGACCTTACAGCCACCCCGTTGCACACACAAAGAGAACACAACACGTCTAGAACCTGAAAAGGGAAAAGTTTGGTAAATCATTAAAATCAACTCTTCATTCTAATTGTTCTGTGGATGGCAGATTCATTTTTCAGGATTTGATGCGTTTGTCACCTTGTGGTTGCGCCCATGTTTATCCAGAAGGGAAATGATTGACTTGATGTGATTCTCCTGGATGATGTTCAACACCTCTGGACTCTCAATCAGAACACAATACAACACTTCCAGGATTCCTAATGCACAAATAACAGCGTACAGTAGCTGAAGATGTGAGCTTTACACAAAACAATAGTTAGGTGAAGTGATACAGACTATAACCCACATGGGAACATTCTTCATCAATATCTCCTTTTATGGGAAGAAACCCAAAAAGAGTCTAACCTACAGCCTGTCCTACCTGATGATGCTTCCAGCCGATCCAGTTTACTGACCAGCCAGTCCAGGTTGTCACAGAACAGAGCACAGTTAGCACGGTTTCCTCTGATCAAAGAGGCTTCACAGAAAGGGGGGAACACCCAAAAATGACTAATGCAGCATATTTAACCACAAGAACGTGTTCAAAGCAGATCAAGGACCACAAACCTAACAGCTCATACAGCAGATTGACTATCTCCTTCCATGACTCTGCAGCTTCTTCGCCGGCGTATTCTGAGAAGTGCGCGGCAGTGTTGTACACGTTGAGACGATCAATGCAGTCCAGAACAAGAGTAATCATTCCCTGTTAAAAACAGAAGAAACCTTTAGAGAACCAACACGCACTGATAGGAGAAGCTCAGCTAAACAAAACAGACCTCCTCCTGAAAAAGGTTCTGTCTGTTTTTAAGGGAGCGAAGCTTAAACTGCTTGTCCTCGTGTTCCAGCTCCTCCTCAGGCGGTCGGAAGTAGAAAATGAGATCTTGTAGCGAGAGCACCACTGTGTCCATGGGCAGAGAAGGAGGACTGGCAGATTTGTTTTTCCCACTCAGCGCATCTAGACCTCTGAAGAAAACGACATAAATAAAAATGAATTGTCTCTATAAAACAGAACTAAATGAAGGGTATATGACTGAAGACAGTCTATACTTGATGAACTGGTTGAAGAGGCCTGTTGTGCTGTAAATCATTCTGGCAGCTTGAGACTCTTCTGTCTGAGATCTAGCAACCGTGAGGGCATCGTCCATGTGACCTTCTTTGTGGAGTATAGCCTACAAACCAACGAGGCACTGTTAAAACCCCGCAGCAGATGCCGGTTCAGCTGTTGTTTAATCCTAACATATAAATCCACAACACCTTTCTCTTCAGAGGACCTAGTCGTGCAGACTTGGCATCAACAGCAGCATAAGTGAGCCAGAGCCCAGAGGAGACGTGCTGTACGAAGCACATGGACTCTCCATACTTAATCTCTGGTGTGCCCATGCCCTCCACATCTCTCTTCTGAGTCAATTCAATTTTTTCCTGTAGTTTGAACATAAAGTGTGCTTTTGGTTAGTGCAGTTGGAAGAATCTTTACTTGAGCCTGATTCAGGTGCCGTTTAAAACGATTACCTTAGAAATCCTGAAGCCGAAGGCTGACATCTTGGAATTGGCTTTCTCTGGGTCCACCAACAGAAGTCCTTTCTCCTCATCAAGGAACAGGTATCTTCCTGTTGTAATGTGGCGTATCCGGAAGGACTGACCCCATTTAATGTGACCTCCGCTCCACCTACAAATAAAAAAACACAATGAGCTGCAGAAAACCTCAGTCATTAAAAATAAGGAAAGAACTGAGAGACTCACGCGATCCGTAGAGGCTCAAGTCTCCATAAAGAACGAGCATGGCTGCAAACGGCACCACCTTCATAATGAGCAACCCTGACAAATACAGAATTTTAATATTAAAATATTTGTCTATAAGCACTAAATATTAATTGAAGTGACACTGTTGGTTAATTATTCATCATGAAGTATATGAAGATGCTGGGGCATCCTGCTGAAAGGTCTGTTAGTGTGATTTAAGGTCAACTTTACTCTTTTTTTTTTAATTTGCAGCAGTCTTTAATGGGAATGAACGCCTTGTAAGTTGTTCTTGTGGGGAGAAAGCTCTGTTGCACCTATTTCAGGAACTAGAAGTCAGCCAGAATAGAGTTGAGCTTCAGACGTCAGGATTTGGATTCTTATTTCCTGATATTTGGAGAACTCGCCTCTGATTGGCTGACAACACTGACTCCTTTGCTTTGCAATGTTTTATCTCCACAAATAACACAAGCCTGAAGGAGTTGCTAATGCTAACAATTAGCTTCTGCTAATCGAGACGTTTTCTGCTGTTTCCTGGACACTAAACCAAAAACAGCGAGTTAAGATGGGTGAGGCCATGAATGTGAAGTGACAGTGTGTTACTGATCTGTCAGGATTTTTCTAATCCGAGCATTTCACCATCAATTTTCTATCAGAAGCTAATGCGGGAGGTAGATGTGGGAGACCTTTTTCAGGGTCAGCCTGCATAACAAACTTCGAGTGACCGATTATAATCCGAAATAATCATTTAAAAAATGAGTTTTCAGTGAAATTGACCTTTGAGAGAAGCAAATGTGCCAAAAGAAAATGAAGAGACTATAAAGAGAGAAAATAGTGCTTTTGCACACTTTTAACAGAAAAATGAGTAAAACGACAATAAACAGCAGTCACCTGCGCTGGTCGTCCCCTTGGTCAGCACCTGGAATGGCCAAACACTCATCCATGTGACCATGAAAGAGTCTGAGCACATACCCTCCAGTCAGGAAACCTATAGGGAAACATTACTCTTACTCAGACAGATAAGAAGTGTTTGTGAAGATTTGTTTTTCTGGAGCAACAAAGTGGCAAACCTTCAGCCAGCTCACAGCCAGACATCACAGGAGTCATGGTCCACAGTGTCTGCATGAAGGAGGCATCTACCATCAAGTCACCACTAGCGTAGGAGAGATGCTGATTGGACAAAATATGTTTAGGATTAACTGATGACAAAGACTTGTTTTAAAGTGAGTTTCAACAGTCCTGGTTACCAGGTATCGCTCTGAAGAAGCACTGACGAGGATGAGGTCATCTCCCACCCTGACCTTCTCACCCTCAGACCTCTGTTTGGATGCTGGATGAATGGTCCACCAGCAGGCCTCGCCTGTGACGAAGAAACATGTTAAGAATGAAGCTGTGTGAGCTGCTGTGTGTGCAATAACATGTCTACCCACCTGTGGAGTCTTCCTGCAAGCCCACGTCAAAGGCCAGTTTGTCTGTCAGTGAGCGAGACGTGGTCAGGCAGCTCAGGTACTGCAGCATAAAGAGTAGAATGAGAACAAAAGCAGTAGATTGTGGTGCAAGTGTGTACAAGAAAACACTTGAATGCTTATTAATGCACTCACCATGTTGGAGTGAGTGTGTTTCAGGAGGATGGCATGCCCGTAGAGCAGAGTTCGACTCCCCCCACCTTGTGAAGACTAAAGAAATTCAGATTTGAGTAAATAATTGAATTAAAGGCCTGGTGTGAAGGAATGTGCATGGCCCACCTTCCATTACAGACAAACAAACAAAGATCTTGTCTTGGTAAGATCTAATGACATGTAACGCATGATTTCATGTGATGCTGCTAGATCCACTGGTGAGCGGTCTGTGACTCGCAGCTACCACTAACCCAAACATCTGTGAGACTGCGTTAAATCCAAAGATTATTCCGTTTTAGTTGAACATCACATGAAGACTTGAAAGAAGTTTTAGAAGGCACACATGCATCATCTCCTCATCACCGTTTACCATTTGGTGATCATTTATCCCTATAAAAAAGGATGACCATCTAATTCTACGCACAAAACAGTTTCCTAAACAAAGCATAAGGTTTGCTGTAAAACGACAATGCCAAGTGAAGTGTAAGACCCAGGAAATAACAGAAGACTCTAAAAGCACAAAACACAGGTTGTGTAAAGTGTTAAAAAAATGATTTCATGTCAAGATGTGTGTTAATTTAACACTCGCTGCCTTTTATTGTTGCAGTTATTCTTTGGGTAAAAACAAACTAGTTGAGATTTTTTTTGTTTGTTTTATGATGACTTTGAAATGAGGTCGCAGTTTTGTTTCCCAAAGATGATGCACACCAATCAGTTTGAGAGAAGCATGACAGAACTAAAGATATTCAGAATAGCCATCGTGCCGTGAGAACACATCAAAATAAAGGTGTGACACTTACCCATTTGTCTAAATCAACGGCCTTCAGCGTGCAGGTTTAGGATTTTTTACATAAAAAACAGAAAAAAAGACTTGTTCAAATGGTGCTTGTTTGTCATACGAAGACCTGATACATAAGGAGAGCTTTTTCTATTTAAGTGAGTCTCACCTCATCCACAGAAGAGTTGGACAGCATCTCCTGTAAGGCTCGCACCGACAGGGACTGCTCCAGAATGAAGCAGCAGATAGCCAGGTCTGGAGGAACATTCTGAAATGAAGAGCAACCAGTAAAACCCAGAGGACACCAGCAGTAAGTAAGAGCAAGAAAGGAGTGAAACATCCAAGTCCTTTTACTACCTGAGCGTTCGAGGTGGTCTCCAGGAAACACAGACGATTCCCAAATCCCTCACATGACAAACACAGTTTGATCTGCTCTTTCAGAATAGATGCTGTGCACTGCAGGACAACTTGATCATCCTACAAAAAAAAAAAAAAAATTTTTTTTAAAGCTGACTAGAATGAGACTTTTTGCCTGACAGTATAAATAGATCCGACAAAGGATTGACAGTCAGTGACCGTTCCCGACCAGAAACAAAAACCTGATAGTTGCGCTGAGATCACTCTCAGGCAAAAGAACTATTTAATGCACATAGTCACTAAGAAGGAGCCCTTATGTGTGTAAAAAATATATTTCTAATTATGGTTCACAAATGTAATGATGGTCTGATATTTTACACCACTCCAGTGTCTTGATGCTGTTTAAATTAAAAAAAACTACATTCTACAAATCCTGTTTTTTTTTTTTTGTTTGTTTGTTTTTTTAGATTTCCCTGCTAGTCGGATGAAGATAACTCCTAAAAGCTGAGGAACTGGGTGCCGCCTCTAACAGTACTTCGGTAAGCTGATACGCCAGTTCTGTTCTGGGGAGTGCTCTGGAGCTGATTGAACGAGCATGATGGACAACCTTGATCCTCCTCTTCATGGCAGTTTTCCAACAACAGAGCGGCTTCAGTCAGAGGCTTCTTCAGATCTGCTGCAACACAGAAGATCCTTCCTCCACACACCATCTATAGACCTTTGTTCACACACTGTAAAGCCTGCCGAGTAAGTTCAACTCAAATTAAGTGAGGAAACTGATTGTGTTACGTCATTTAAAGTCTCTTTCCGGAGTATTTCTCTTATCCGATGGCACCATCTAGTGGCTTACAAGCATATCACACAAATAGTTTCTCCTTTTGTTTTTTTAAGATGGCGACTTCACGTTTCTGGTTTATAAATATCCTTCTGTAGCCGACAAACAGAGCTACAACATGTCGTTTCACCAGTATTATTCTCATGTCATGTTGTGTTTTCATATAATTATATTTTAGACTTACTTGTCCGTGAAAAGTTCATCAACAACGCTATTGGTTAGTTCTGGTCAGCGCTCAGTTTCCTATTGCATGGAGCTATGTGGGGCGGGGGTGCTTAGCAAAGTAAAATAATAACAAAGATGTATTGATTACATTATATCACAGTACATGATAAGACAATCACTTTTACGAATTTCTGAAAAATCATACATAATTTCTGTAAAAGGAAAACTCCGGAAAGATACTGTAAGTTCATTAACGTAAACCGTTAACATTTAGAAAATTAATGTGAGTTAACTCTAATTAAATCTAATAAGCTAATTAAACTAAATTAAACTAATGTAACAATGAGACACTGTTACATGTATATATAATTAGGTTTATTGTTGAAGTAAATAAAAACATTGATAAAAATAGGTACTCAGTACGTAACTAGGTTTTTGATTTCCCTTTAGAGATTGTACTGTTTTTCCTCTTTGAATGGGTTCTCCCAATTTAGGTCACCTGTGTAAATTGTCTGTCTCCCCATAGTTCTGGGTTGGTATCACTGTTGGAGAATAAAATGAAAAGAAGCTTCCACTGATGTCCATCTTTCCTTGATTTATGCTGCTGTTTGGGTCAATACCTTAATTACCGAACGTCATCCTGACAAGCATGTGACAACTAATTTAATTTAACTAATTTAATGTAATTTAACTAATTTAATTTAATTTAACTAATTTAATTCAACTAATTTAATTTAACTAATTTACTTTAATTTAACTAATTTAATTTAACTAATTTAATTCAACTAATTTAATTTAACTAATTTAATTTAACCAATTTAACTAATTAAATGTTATAAAGTTATTATAACATGTGTGAATACATTTCATGCGTTAGTTCTACTAAGTTGACATAACAGTTACAACAGTTACAGATGACAGGTGATCCCACGTTGTCTCAGTTTGTCACAGCGGCGATTCGAGCATCCGTAGGCTGCACAAAATCAGGCATATTGACCCTCAAGCTTCACAATTAATAAAGGTGTATTTCTGCAAACACAACTCCAGAAATGTCCTGTTCTAATATATCCCAGTATGAGTTTTGTGTAACAAACCAAGACGCTTAAAGGGACATTATGGAAGTTTGACAGCCAAAACATGTATAGAAATGATACATTTCTTCTTCATACATTCTCCTGCAATGCCCTGGTCCTGTAGAATGAGCCCTGGCATTTTTACTGTGATTGCCTGTTTTTCTGTAAAATCACAGAAAAAGAGAGATGCTCGGGTCGAGCAGGCTGCTTCATGCGCGTTCACGCTCAGGCATAGCCCGTAGCATTTGCTATCCGTAGCTTTAGCAGCAGAGAGTGAGGTAGTGCCAACTCAGCGACTTTGTCGCTGTTCCTAACGCCTAGTGACGAACCTAGCTACATTTCTGTGGACCCTTAGCTACTTTCTTCTAGATATTTCCTGCAAATTAGCAACAAAATAGCCATTTTCGCTCCGAACTGTTCTTTGAACGTTGTTTCAGCTATCATCAAGGATATAAAAGTTACAGATACAAAAGACACCACTGGTGCTTTAGCTCATCTAGAAAGACAACGGACACCTGGGTGGAAGATCCAGGTTCGAATTTAGATGTGAACAAAATTTATTTAGAGTTTATTTTTACATTAATGGTATATTTTTTACAGTAAGATGCCCAAATTTTTATTTGAGACTCGCCGAACGGCATAGAATTCACAGATAAAAAAGATGTGGGTTCAACTTTCATTTTGGAACAATTTTTCAAGCAAGGGAAGGGAATGATCTGAGCATGCAGGAGGACTGACCCATCTTAAACCTTTGTCGGCTGTGCTGAAGAGAAAGGTACAGAACCAAATTATTTAATTAATTAGCTGCATGTTCTCCTGTCCTCTGTCCTCCGGGACACACACACACACACACACACACACACACACACCAGCCCACAAACACACATCCACACAAACAACATATATACCAAGTAGTGTTTCTATGGTTACATTGTGATTTCTTACTAAATATTCTATTTGGTGAAAGATAAACTTTATTGTATTTATCCTAGTGAATCTATAATTAACCTCCACATGTGTTACTGGTGCATGTCACAGGCCTAAGACCCCCCACTAAGCCGTCTATTTCAGGAGGCTGCACCTGCTGTTCACACGCCCGTTTCTAGAAAAGCAGCAGATATTTAGAGTTTGACTGTCGAGAGGAAAGACAATTCTCTGCAACTCAATAGTGTCATAACCATAGTTGGTATTCTGACTCAACTATAAGGAAACCTTATCCTCCTCAGTGCCTTTCATATAAAGGGAAGGCATGTGCCAGCATCATGTATGGCAATACAAACAATTCAATAATGTGGAGTTTATTCATTTGAGCTCTTGAAGTAAATGTTTAAGAAGAAAGTCTGTCCTCCGGTACGTGGCTAACTCCACTGGTGTTCTCAGATGTTTTACACGCTCTTTATGAGTAGAAACCCACTCTGATTTTGTTCTGATTTAGGTTTGCTCTCGTAAAAAATCTTGTTCTCTTTGCTTTTGTTTACATTTGTTGTCTGGTGAAAATTAAGTGTAATTTTGTAAGACTATGATTTTTAGAAGACAAAAGCTTGAAACAGATAACTCGTTGGTGTGATGACTGAACATTTCTGTCCTACACATGACTAAAATAAAACTAATTAACTAAGACATCCAAGTTTTAGATGCAACAAGGAACTAAACTCAACTTGAAAAACAAACATTGTCCAGCTACATAGCCTAGACTTTTAACTGAAATAAAAAACACATCAACAGAACAGACAGAAATTAAGCAGCTTATTGTAACGCTGCAGATCAAACGAGCTGTTGTAGCGGCGGAGAATCTCACATGAAACTGAAGTATCATACTGTTGATAATCTGGTGAGATTATTGTTACACTTTCCCAGAGACTGTTGTAAAACCCTCGTTTGTGACAACAGGATGCAATGTTCTGTGTCTGAAGTGTATTAACGATAAAACGATTATTGCTCTGAGGTCCAGACTGAATCATCCAAAACTGCATTATAATAAATCTCACGGGCGTCAATCATTGAGTTTAATTATTAAAAACAAAGATACTCATGACACAATCCTGAACAGTAATATGGTTTTTGATTAAAAGTATATAAAAAATATGAGTCCGAAAGGGTTCAAATGAAGGCAGCTGGACTTCTTTGGTTTCTTGAAGATGTTTTGCTTCTCATCTGAAGAGATTTGTCAATTCTGACTTGAACATGGGAGAGTGAAGCTTATAAACTGTAGCTGTCTTCACGGATATGTATTCTTCATTCATAGGTAGTTTCAGCTCGTTAACGATAGACAGCGACAGTTTATAAACTAGAGAAAGAGAGAGAAACAGCAGGATTTGTGGTCTCACTAATAATTATTCATGATACTCCAATAACTTGCCTCTGACTGGCTAGCAAAAACACGACTCTTCCACTGCCTCGATTTGCTTTACAACGCTGATGTTTTATCTACATAAATACCACAAGCCTGAAGGAGTTCTGCTGTGTGGTGCAGTCGCTAACGCTAACGGTTAGCTTCTACTAGACTAGATGCTCTGCTGTCTCCTGGGCCCTCATTTATCAACCGTACTCACACACAGATCTGCGTGTGTGTCGGAACTAATTTCTGCATTGTGTGATATGATATTCATCATTTTGTACTTGTGCATGAAAATGTTCCTACATCAACACATTCTCACACCCAAAGCGTCAAAATATGACGCGTGTGACCAAGCATCAGTATATGACGATTCGGGGTGCCCCAGCGCGTTGGGAGACGACGATCAGGGACACACTGATGACGCACCGTCCCAGAGCGTCGATATCTGACGCCGGTGGTGAGACTGACATTAGAACGACTTGTGAACTACTTAACCTTCCCCTCACCCCAATCCCAACCTTAAGGTCACAGTTACTGACGTTAAGGTTAGGACTGGGGTGAGGGGAAGGTTAAATAGTCGAATAATGTCCGTGTGACCCGCGGGCGTCAAACGCTGACGCTAGCAGAGCCATGTGTCCCTGCGTGTCCCTGATTGTCGTCTCCTGAAGCGCTGGGGCGTCCCGAATCGTCATATATTGACGCTTGGTCACACGCGTCATACCATACCATCTTGTGCTATTGGAGGGTTTAGCAGAGTGGGCACTCTGGACTAAACGTGTTCTCCGTCAGCACACCGGTCCGATAGCTGAAGGAGATTCTTCTGGAGCCTTACCCTAACCCTTTATGGAGCCACAGACAAACCACAAGAATCAGATTCCAGTTCCTACTATTTCACAACTACGAGAACCTTCCAGAACCTGCTCTGCTCCCCGATCATACGCGTTACTCTACATTTTATCAAATTCAATCTTATGTAGACCATTTTTATTTATTCCCAACAAAGACCTCTCCTCTGTCCAGACCGTGTTCACCAGCTCTGCAACGTGTTGTCTTGCACTTCGGTAGCCAGTGCCTCAATCTCGCTGTCAGTTTATTTATTTATTTTTTCGGGAGCAACGCAAGGACTCTCCTCACGTGCTAAGGACGTAGTGTGACAAAATATGCTTAATTGAGGGCGCTTTTGTAAATGACTGAACAGACACGAGCACCTGAGTACAAACAGGTGGGATTTGTCTACAGTTGATTGCAGAGGATGGTGTGTACGAGAGGCCACCCGCCGCATGTTTCATCAATCAACATTTTGACCATTCGTACAAACAATCTAAATTCATTCATAAGAAGGAAAATAGGAATATTTCTAAGAATATTTGCTGAATGAGGCTTCTGGACGCTGAAACAGCAACAGCTTTCCTCGTTGCGAGCCAGGATGAGTGAGTCCATGAGTGCCGACTGGCCTTTTTACTCAGAGCGTTTCCCGGCGGCTGCAGGAAATAGGGAGCAGATTAGGGGTAGAAGACTATTTTCACGTCTAGCCTGCTTGTTAAACTCAGAGTGACTGATCACATTTTGAAAATAACTAATAAAAGATGGTTTCTCAGTGAACCTGCTCCATAAAAACGGCCTTAATGTACAAAATGAACAGCATATTATGTAAATAAGTGCGTTGTAATGACTAATTAACAGAAACTGATTACTGAGAATAAAAGCAAACATTTTCTTTATTCGCAAGTAGAGTCATTATCTGTATTCCTGTAATGTGAAGCCAGAACTGCTCTCCCCTCCTACTGGTTTTTAGACAGTAGCCTGGCTCTGCCACAGTGCCGTGTTCAGACTGAGAGGTATGTCCATCTTTTATTTACAGCAACAGCATCAGACTCAGTGACAGCTGTGTCTTCATAACAACTGTGGGTGAGAAAAAACCAACCGAGTTAACTTGCCTTATCCTTCCAATGGCAAGACTAAGGTAATCAAACGTAAGTGAAAAGGTTTCATATAAACATCTGAGACGTGGCTGCAGTGGATCAGGAGGCAGCCATAAATCACAAAGAAAGGTTTCCAGGGAGACTGAAGTAAGCAGGTGCTGAAACGTGCACAGCTTTGAACTTGTTAATCCTCACACAGTAAATTTAGACCCCAGCTGAGTTGAAGCCGAACAGCAGCCAACCGACAGAAACTCAATGACACATTGCGGACATATTCCATACTGAGCTGTGTTTCAAGTCAAGACAGTGTTAGACTAAAAACACACTCAGACTACATTAAGGACTTGTCTTTATGAGAAAAGTTGTTGTTGCATCTCAGGAGCTTTGGTTGACATGACGTTTTGCTCTGGCTACCGTATAAAGGCTAAAGTTACCCAAGTTAAAGGAAGCTTCAGCAGCACAATGTAGAACATGTGCCTAGCATCGACGTCACGCTTCCAAATAAAGAATGTCACAGTATGGTCGTCCGTTTACAAAACCTCAGTGTCCTTCAACTGGCTAGGACGCCGCTCCAAACAGGAAATATGATGCCTTAGAGAGCCGCAGCAAAAATAAAATGCTTCTATGTTTCAGTGAGACAAAGACTCTCAATAAGGATTTAAAACTTCCTTCAGGAAAAGATTCATGAAAAGGAACTAAAGAGAGAAAATACTATAAAACGTAAAAAAAACATAAACTGTTATTGCTCTATTAAATATAGAACTAACTGACAACTATTTCTACATTAAGCTGCATAGCTATTGTGTGCTCTGTGTTCATATCCTTGGGTACATATCACGTCTGTAAATGTGTACATAGAATTATGCCCTGTCCTATGTTCTAAGCAACTACAATAAAGTCTATTCTATTCTATTCTATTCTATAAAATATTCATAAAGTAACCCAAATCAGAAAGCTGTTCCTTTGAGGAGAAAACTTTGCTGCATTGAAAGTCAAAGATGTATTGTCTGGAAAAATGCAGTTTCTTGATTTTGTTTTCTAAATGAAAATTTAAAAAAGAGTTGTTTTTTTCACACCGTGGGCAGATTTTCCTAAAACATTTCAACACAAATCATATCAGCATCGATAAAGACTTCAGTCAGCTCCAGTTATCCAGACCCTCATTCAGCCCACCCTTTAGTAGTTCTGCATTCTAAGGATGGATGTTTAAGAAAACAATGAACTGCTTTCACACACTTCATTAAACATGTACTTTATTTATAAAAGCTGCTGATAACATTGTGTCGACCTCAGCTATGTTTACCTTATAACATGAACCCAAAAACAAAATCGACCAAATAATTTCAGTCATTTTTAAGATGATCCTGAGTTTGAACCCAAGGTGGCAAGGTTAGTGTCAAACCTGAATGTGCATTGCTTTATTCTGAATGTCCGTATGCTAACTGTCACCTGGGGCTGGGGGCGTTCTTCTCTGTGACCAAACAATCATTTATCACATGCATGATGGGATATAAATAGAGAACAATGCTGAGAAAAAAGCCACCTGTCTTTGTCGATCTGTGCTTAGCCTACATGACCCAACCGTCTTAATGCTCGACTTTTTCCTGACCATCGTCGGTTAAATTTTTAGCGTAACATCACTTACTGTACGCAGGAACTGGATCTCCTCCTCTCCATCAGCTCCTTCTGCCATCCTCCCAAGGGGTTCAAATCAAGCCCTCTTCAGAACGTGAAACCGTTTTGACCACAGTTCTGAGACTCCAAGCGCCTGTTAGCTCGCCACATGAGGCGAGTTTCTGCAGGACCAAGTGTGACCCCTGCCTCTCCTTAACTGGTTATGAGCTGGTCATTATTCACAGCTGCTCAAAACAGCATCTTAAAGAGGAGGAGCAGGCTGACAAAACTCAACCCTCACAGGGAAGTTTCATTTTAGAGTCACGCATGATTAGTTTTTACTACTGCAATGTTATACAATACTTTACAATGGTAAGAAATTAAGTAATGAAAATGGAGACTTCTTTTAAAGCCATATTTTTGAACAAAATTAGATAAAAACAACAGATTTCATATTAGGATCACAGTGTTTTCACTGACTGAATCATCTCCCTATAATTTTAAGTGTACCTGTGATGTTAGTTTTATATTATCTGTAATAATTTACGTGAACACTCTCGACCCATTGAAAGTTGTTGTTTACATCCTTGCAACTGCACACATCCACACAAGCTGGAGGGCAAGAACCCCGTCTCCTGCCATTACCCTGAGCTGTGTCTCTGCGATTTAAGCTAACAAAATAAAACCTAGAGATTTAGACCTTACTACTTTAGATCGTCTAACACATCCTTGTGCAGATAAACATCTCAAGGCTAACGGTGTTTAGCACAAAGCTTCCAGATCCATTTGAAATAGCCATCGAGCAGTGGGAAGGAACAACAGTCTTCAGAACCGGTGTTTGGCCCGAGCAGCATACCTTCAGATCGGCATGCACACATTACAGCGCACGCCAGTCTGACAGGCCACGTATATCAGACTGACATTGATGTAACCCTACCCTGCACCCTAAACCCAACCCCAGTGACATCATACATGCAGATAATGCACATGCGCGTTATCTGCTGGAATGCTCCTCTGGCTGGCATGGCACCCCGATGCAACACCGGCCACGCGGACTTCTCACAGCTGAACCAACAACGGTGTAACCGGATCTCTTCTACGTTTTGCGGGTTAACGCTGAACGATCACCATGCCTCCTTTGTCTTTGGAGATGAACGGATGGTCCGATTAGTCTGACAAGCAATGTAAACAGATGCACAAATGAACGGCATTGCCCCGCTGCTCCTCCACATCCAGAGGAGCCAGTTGAGGTGGCTCAGGCATCTGATTAGGAAACCTCCCTGATGACGTTTTCTGGGCATGCTCAACCAGGAGGAGACCTAAAGAGAGACCCAGGACACAATGGAAAGACTATTTTTCTCACTTGGTCATCGGGGAACACCTGGGGATTCCCCTGGAAGCAAGGCCGGATTAACCATATGGGCAACTGGGCAATTGCCCAGGGCCCACGATCTCTAAAGGGCCCAGGGCAGCAAGGGCACGAGCAAAATACTGTAGGCCTATCTGTAATCTCCCGCTTTATATTAAACTAGGGTGACCATACGTCCGGTTTTCCCCGGACATGTCCACTTTTCACTCTCTGTCTGGGCGTCCGGACTGGGGGTTCTTGTATTGATGAAAATGTCCGGCTTTTCATCCAGGAGCAGGGATCGAATTATGGGGGAGTTAGATATCCTACACATCCAGGGATGAGCCGGAAAAAAGTTTTCTACCGATATTACATCATTTATGGACTCTTCTGAGCAGAGAGCGGCACAGCGCGTTGTTGACCGTTAAGAACGGCGTCAATTACGGCGTTCTGGCAGAGTTTTCGCCGTATTTTACGATGTCTTGGCACATCAAACGGAGTTTTTTTTGCCATCTCTTAACTAGACGGGTTGGGAAAGTGACGTATTGTGGCGGTTTTGGCTTTCCATACTCTGCCACTGTGGAGCTCATCACCTGTGCTGCGGTGATTTCACCTCACTGACGCAGCATCGAAACGCGCTCTCCGCTTTGCGGTCAGGAGATCCCTTTGATCTGCTCAGAAGTAACTGATGATGTGAAAAAGTAAGAATCCAGGCAGCAGTTTTTCTGGAGAGTTTAGAGGAGATGCAGGAAGATGAGAGACAGACAGGACAGGAAAATAGTTCAATAAAAACAAGAAAACAAAACTAAGTGTTGAAAAGTAAAATGTAGGTAGATTTATCTCCACTATACCTTTTTACCTGTATAAAACAATAAGTTATACACATGTAATAATTATACATCTGATACAATTCAGATCACCTTCAAAACTCAGTCACACGCCCAGGGCCGTTTCAAGACATTTTGGGGGCCAAGGCAAAATGACCCCACCCACCCCCATCCCCCATAACTGGGCTCCCCAGAAGCCTCTGTGAAATCCATACCCTCTCCAGGAGTGTTAGTTATACAGTGTTTGTAAAAGCCCATCAGACATTACTGACATGTTCTAATATTATCAGATGAAAAACTAAATTATCAGGCACGCTGTCTCATCTGCTGCTTTTCTAAACTTGCAAAAAGTAACAAAACCATTTGAAAGCCACTATTTGTGGATTCTCTGAAAGTTTCCGTGGAGTGTGTGACAACTTATTTTTTCATTTATCCTATCATCTAATCTCACAGCTGAAACAAGCATCCTTAATAATCCGTGCACAGGAAGTTTACCGATGCTGTAGTAAAACAAAAGGTTTAATAATTTCTTATTAATAAAACCTTGTTGCAGCACTAAAGCAGAAAAATGAGATTTTGCAATAAATATGCTAAATATTTACATATGAATTGTTTTGGAGCCCTTTTATTGGCAGAACGGAAAGTGATTCCGTGTAAAGTGTCATTTTAGCACATACTGGCTCAAGAAAAGTTTTTAAAAAATATGAAAATTTTGCACTGAATGGCTTTAAAATGACGCGGGACATTCCTTCATGTATTTCCCAGGTTGACCGCAAGAAGGCGCGCTTACAGTTAATTTTCAGTAGAAGAAGAAAATTGTGCGTCGATCAAATAGTTCCTTCCCTTTTCAAAATAATCGCTCGTAGGTAAGATTTTACACATTTTCCAACATTCTGCTCACTTTTACTGAATGTTCTGTACACCGTCTTACGTAAAGGACATTTTGTTTGCGTCCGTTTTGTTGAAGTCGGGAATGAAACGTCGTAACTGCTTTTTATAAATAAGAATTTGGTCTCCAAGCTAACAGCTGGACTAGGGACAGTTGATGCTACCTAGCTAAATCTCCCTCATCAGACTTTGAAGTTTTACGTGTCTTCAGTGTCAGATGTTTTTATAGTTTGATCGTTTATTTCCTGTGTTAAGGTTCGGGTTTGTAGCACGGATACTGAATCTCATCTAGACCATAAGGAATCCGCGTCATAGGCAGACAGATTCAGTAAATCGTGTGGATTTATTGTGTATTGTTTTGTGAAATACTTGACAGGCGGAGCAGAAGGATGGATGCACTCACACAGATGCTCACACACCCTCTCGACTCCAAAGAGGAGCTCGGAGGAGAAGCCACAGAGGAGTGTTTGCTTGGAAGCTGCAAAGTGAACCTTCCAGAGGATCTTCTGGAGGATGTTAGTTGATTTAAACCTCTGATTCAGTTAAATGCTTCCTGTTTAGCTGCCATCATGGGTGATGTCTTTTATGGTTTTCTACAGCCTGATATTTTCTTCTCTGTGATGAGTGAAAGCACCTGGAGTGAAGTACTAACAGAGTCTCAGAGACGACACCTTCGCCAGTTTTTGCCGCAGTTTCCTGACAACAGCGCTGAGGAGCAGGACCGCGCTCTCAGTGATCTGTTCAACAACAGGAACTTTAACTTTGGAAACCCTCTCCATCTGGCACAGAAGCTCTTCAGAGGTGATTCCTAAACTCTGTCTTTATTCTGACAGTTGGGCTGATGTCTGCTGTTAACTGTTTCAGTCTCCATCAACACGTCTAATGCTTTTAAAGCCCAATCTGATTCTAAACATCTCATTTCAGATGGTTACTTCAACCCTGAAGTGGTCAAGTACAGACAGCTGTGTGCCAAGTCTCAGAGGAAGCGCCACCTGCACTCCCTTCAGCAGTACTACCACCGACTCCTGAAGCAGATTCTCGTCTCCAGAAAGGTTGGTCCTCCTGCTTAGTTTGTTGTGTTTTACATGCAGCGTTTTGGTTGATCTGCATGTTTTTGTCTCTTTGTAGGAGCTGCTGGACTTTGCTGTTCACAATGGTCTGGACTTCCCACCCAAAAGGCAGCTGCACAACAAAACTCAAGTAGAGATGCGGGAGCCAAGAGTGAGAAGGAGGCTGAGTCGCATACTGAAGGAGGTCAAAGCCGAGTGTGGAGATAGCGATGCTTCCTCTGATGATGATGGTCGGGATTATAATTGACTCTCTATATCCATATAACTCCTAATTTGTTAGTGACCATTGTAGATGATGTTATAAAAAGAATGTGTTTGTTATGGTTGTGTGTCAGATCTGTCATTATGGACTCCAGCACCTCCGTCCCCCTCCTCTCCGACGCCCACCGTTTCCCTCAGAGTCCTTCCCAGTCTCTCCACTCCAGACATGAGGATTACTGGTGAGATATTTCTGTCGGATGATGATGATGATGATGATGATGATGATGACACTTCAGTATTCAAACATTTTTATGTTGTCACAGAAAAAGTAGAACTAGGTGAGCTGGACTTAAAAGTCATGCTGCAAAACCACCGTGAGAAGAGGAAACGTCAGCCGGTAAGTTGTGATCAGAGCCGTTCACACCAGCATTGTTGTTGGTTCTGCAGATCTAACAACTGGTTTCTTTAGGACCATCCAGACTTGGTAACCTCTGCCATCCATCTCGGAGACATGCTCGCAAGAGCCAATCTTGGTCGGAAGGGAGCTTTGCGTAAGGAAACAGATCAGAATGGGTTTTTGTTTGGATTTAAAATAATCCAAGAGGACATTTCTTCATTTTCATCCTCCAGCCCTCTTTGATCTGTCTCTGCCAAAGAAAAAGATAAAAGAGGAGAGAAGGAAGAAAAAACTGAAGGTGATAAAAGTGGAATCAGAAGATCCGTGTGAGACTCTGACTCCATCAGACACCTCCTCAGCTCCGCCCGTGAGCATCGTCCCGCCCCTGCCTGATGCGCCATCCACGCCCCTCACCAACATCAAGGAGGAGTAAGTCTAGCCTCTCTGTGGTGTGAAGAGCAGTCCCATTCTTATTACTATTGACGGGAAACAGTCCTCCTGTAACAAATGACATCATCATTGCAGAGTTGTGGATGAGAGTCAGAGCAGCCCGGTTCCTGTAGAGGAGATAACTTCCAGTTTCTTCAGCTTGCTGGAAAGCGTGTTGAGAGTGGAGGGTGTTGCCAGTACCTCAGTGGTATGGACTCATGTTAGACATTCTCAACCCAGTCAGCTGCAGCTGTTAACGTCACGCTTTTGGTGTCTCAGCTGGAAGAGAAGGTTCAAGCGTGGCAGTCCTCTCCAGCCAGTTCACTCAACGCTTGGTTTTCCTTCGCCTCCTGCTGGTCCGATTTGGTCCTTCAAGCTCTACAGTTTCTTGCAGGAGAGACCAAAGGTAGGAGGAAGTGAAATAGTAAGTTTTCATCTCATGTTGGTGCTATAAAATTGTCAGTTTTTTTTTTTTGTTTGTTTGTTTGTTTTTTGGGACCAGATGGCATGATGGCGCTCCCCAGTGGCTTTTCCCCCTTTGCAGAATTTGTTGATGAGTTTCAGCAGTGGAGGTGGATCGGTAAGAGGCTGCAGCTGATTAATGAAGGTGTCATTCATGCATATTAACATCCAGCTCTGGTTTCAGGTCCCAGTCAGGATACAGAGAAGGATCTCAGTGCGCTCTGTCAGCTCTGGCTGGATTCCAAAGATTTTGTTGTCAAAGTAATCAAACATTTCCGTCGTAACGTTAGTTTGTGTTGTTCTTCTTGTAAATGTCTCACCGCTCAAAAGGCTTCGTTCGTCTCCCACAGACAGAAAGTGAAGACATGGTGGAGATGGCTTCTCCTCCACCCAAGCTGTGAGTTTCATTCATTCAAACTTGAAGATCGGAGCAGTTGCTTTAGCACCAAAGTGACCATTACGGGGTGTTTTGGTACAGGTCCACTGATTATGTGGTGCGTCCCAGCACTGGAGATGAGAGACAAGTGTTTCAAGTCCAGGTCTGTTCCCGTCTCTGCAAACATTTCCCCTCTTCCTGACATAAAATCAGGTTTTCACAAGTGGTGCGGTGTGTTTCAGGAGCAGCAGCGATACAGCCAGCCTCACAAAGCCTTCACCTTCAGGATGCACGGGTTTGAGTCTGTGGTGGGGCCCGTTAAAGGCGTGTTCGATAAGGAGATGTCTCTGAACAAGGCCAGGGAGCACACACTGCTTCGCTCAGACCGGCCGCCATACGTCACCATTCTCTCGCTTGGTTAGAACTCCAGCTTGTTTGTGTGTGGGAACACACACACACACCATACACACACACACAGCCTTAGGAGATTCCTTTAAAGGTGTATTTTTTTTCCAGTGCGGGACGCAGCAGCCAGGTTACCCAATGGAGAAGGAACTAGAGCTGAAATCTGTGAACTACTGAAGGACTCTCAGTTCCTGGCTCCAGATGTCACAAGTGCACAGGTGTGACCGTCTTATATTTTGATATAGTTTAACAATGTTTGCTTTAAACTGCCTTTAGGCAGTAGACCTAGCTCGGTTTTTCTTGTTAAACCGAGTTTGGTTCCTGGTGCAGGTGAACACGGTCGTCAGCGGCGCGCTGGACAGACTCCACTATGAGAAAGACCCGTGTGTTAAGTACGACACTGGCCGCAAACTGTGGATTTACCTGCACCGCAGTCGCAGCCAGGAAGAGTTTGGTGAGCACTGAGAAGCCCACCCGCAGACATTTTTAGTCCAGCTTGCATTTTTAAACCCATATCCATCAAAGGTTTGAGTGCATTAATCATTCTGATGTCTTTGTTTTGTTCAGAGAGAATCCACCAGGCTCAAGCTGCTGCTGCAAAAGCTAGAAAAGCTCTGCAGCAAAAGCCTAAACCTGCATCAAAGCCGGTGAGTGCGCAGCTTCCAGCAGCGCCGTTCGCATCTGCGCTGCCGTACGAGTTTTGCACCACGTCTAAGAAACCGGTTTTATTTTGTCTTCTGTAGAAATCTGGAAGCAAAGACGGAAGCAGCAAAACTTCTGGATCTGCAGAGGCAGCGCAGGATATAAGCGGTGATCCCATGTCTCCCATTCCTACAACACCTGGTCCAAACACTCCTGGAACCCCCAAGTCACCCCTCCCCTGCACAGCCACCACGCCTACAAAGACCGGCGTCCCAGATTCGATCAAAGCCAGCCCGGGGTCAGCCAGCTGATGTTTTATCTGCGACCTGACAATGCCCTTGGCTTCTTTCTCATGGGTTTCTCTCTTTCAGCGTTCTACTCGTGTCTCCTCCTTTGCTGCCTCAGCTGGGAACAATCTTACCCCCGAGTCAGGCTTGTCCGCCCGTCTCGCAGCCAGTGTCGTCCCAACCAGCTGCTCGGATAGTCAGCCACCTGGCGGCAGGCTCCCTCCCTCAGGTGCGAGTCGTTTCTGATCAGCCTGGTCTGGGGTCAGCTGCTGCAGGTCAGCAGGCCGCTCTGGTCCAGCAGGCCCCGCATCAGATCCGGATGCCTGTGTCTGTGGCAGCCAAAGGCCTTTCACAGGTACGCTACAGAAGAGTCGGACGTTCTTCCGTGTTTGTTTGAATTATTTCAAGTATAATCGAGTTTGTTTGTGGAACAGGCGGTGGTGTCTGTGCCTGTGAGAAGTCAGTCTGGAAGTAGTCCAGTCCAGGTCCCGGCCAGCCTCCCAGTGTCGGCTCTAACTGTCGCCAAACCACAGACCGGGTCTCCTGGCAGTCCGGCCAGCGTCCCGACCTCTCCAGTTGTACCCAACATCAAACAGGTGCAGCTTCTCATCCTGTGGCTATGCTAGCTCTGTCTGTTTAACAACCCCCCCACACACACACACCTTTTATAGCGTGTGAAGGATGGTTAATGCTAAAGATGTGGACTGCAGCCATTTAGGTGCAGCCCTCCGCCCACTCCTGTTCTCGTCCCACATGTTGTCCCACGGCTGAGGACCCGTCTGTCTCTGGTTTCTCTACAGGTGTCCATCACAGGCCAGCTGGGAATGAAGACTCCGGGCGGAGCAGGAATTCCCATATCGGCGACAAACCTGCGGATCCAGGGTAAAGATGTCCTGCGCCTTCCGCCGTCCTCCATCACCACGGACGCTAAAGGACAGACGGTGCTCCGGATAACCCCAGACATGATGGCAACCCTCGCCAAATCTCCCGTGGCGACCGTAAAACTGACATCAGACTTTCTGGGCTCTGCCGCCTCGGGCAGCAAGAGCATCTCAGCCACGCTCCACGTGACGCCGCCTCACCCTTCCTCCTCCTCCACTTCTACGGTTTGTGCCGCAGAATCCCAGACAACAAAAGCCAGCCCCATAGCCTCCACGGTGCTGAAGGCGGGCGGCGACACAGCCATACGTTTGATGCCCACTCTAGCCGTGTCTGTGGCTGACCAAAAATCCAGAACCTTCTCCACGGTGGCCTCCCCCGACAAGAGCGGCGCCACCATCCGGATAATGCCAGGCCTCGGCGTTATTCCCCAGAAACAGGGTCAGACGATCACAATGACCTCCGCCTCAGGAACCAAACCTCTCACAGCGTCCACGTGTGCTAACATTGTGACCATGGCTGCCAGCGTTGTGGGTGGAGCTAAAGGCATCACGGTGGCTCCAGGAGCCTCTGGGTCTCCTCTGGCTCTGGGAACAGCTGCTGCGACTGTGAGACAGGTTCCCGCTACAGTCGTCACGACACAAACGGTAAAAGTTTGAAAAGGTTTTCTCGACTCAACCAAGCCTTTTTTTTTTGAGTCTTCATTAAATCTATGAAACAAAATCAGTCGATTTGTAGCTTTTTCCTGTCCCGATCTACGTTCCCAGTAGTGAGTTTCTTCTAAGTATTGCTTCTGTAATGTTTGCCCCAGTGTCTGACTTTGTGCTTTACTGAAGTGTTAAACAGTACTGAAAGCAGAAATCTGGAGTCTTTTCTCAGAGAGCACCATCTAGGGGCGGAAACGTATATCGCACCTTGAGCTCCTCCCTACTTTTGTGTTTACGGCTGAAGCAGCGCTGCTCGCTCGCTCGCTCGTCTCTAGACGGCCAACAGAGTTAAAACATTTTTATGAATTTCTAAAAAAAAAAATTTTTTTAAATCATAGATAATTCCAGAAAGCGGGAAAACTGCAGGCAGCTGCTTTAAAGCTGTACTCTGCAACTTTTTTCATATTTTTAGATCATTTACTGGAGCCGGAATGTGCTAAAATGATCCTTTACAAGGTTAATTTGCAACTCCAGACTGGCGGGCCTCCCTGTTCCTGCGTGTTTTAGATCAGGAACACAGCTGATTTGTTTAATTTAGTAACGAACCACTCCTGTAGACACTAATGAAGGCTGAGGAGACATTTCAGCTGTTAGGTTAAGGTGTTAAAAAGACAAACGCACAGCGAGGAGATGCTTTTCATTGTCGGCTTGACCACAGAGAATTAATAACGGACACTGGGGGGGGGGGCTAAAAGCAAGCAAAACTGCCTAGTGTGCCTTTAAACTTGGGCTGAAAGACTCCAAAACATACCTGTGCTTTGTCATCGTAGGGAAAGCTACCTGCTCGGATCACTGTGCCGCTTTCTGTCCTCAACCAACCCCTGAAGAGTAAGGGCATTGTGTCCACGCCGATCGTCAAAGGAAGCCTCAACACAAAGTAAGGATCTGTTAGTCACTGAGCACCAAATATCACAGTACTTCAGCGTATTTCCTTCCATTCCTAGTATTAGCAGCCTGGGCAGGAACATCATCTTGACCACGATGCCCGCCGGTACGAAGCTGATTGCGGGGAACAAACCGGTCAGTTTTGTCACGGCGCAGCAGTTCCAGCAGCTGCAGCAGCAGGGCCAGGCCACACAGGTGAGTTCTGGTGTGGGCTGCCAATGGGAAGCTGTCTGAGCCGTAATCGGGCTTAAAACTTGATCTCTTTGAAGGTTCGGATCCAAACGGTTCAGACGCAGCAGCTCCAGCAGCATGTGGCAACCGGCTCCCCAAAGTCAGTTTCAGCCGTTGTTGTCACAACCGCCCCTTCACCTAAGTGTGCTCCTGACCCGCCACCCGCTCCACCCCAGCAGTGAGCTGGTCTGTCGAGGTCCAGTTCTCCACACGCGTCTGCATCCGGAGGTTTCTGCTCTCAGATCATCCTTCTTTCTCCCGTTTCTTCTTCTACGAACATGTTTTAGCCTGATCACTTTCCTCTGGACGAGGGTGTTCTCCATTGTCCCACCATCATGTGTAAAACGTTCTCACCCTCTGTTCTCCACATTATTACACACATAAATATGAGGAAGCAGCTGTTTCTCCACAGAAAACCTAAAAGGCTCTTTTCCTGCTTCGTTTCCTTTAATTAAATCACATAGCAACTTTTTGGTTTACATTAAACTATTAAAACAACCTTGAGTTTGTTTTTTTGTGCTAATTCATTTTCATGTTTAAGTTTATTCTGACCAGATGGGCGTGACTAACAGCATTATAACACTTTGTCTTCTGGTTGTTGAGTAAACTCCCGTCTTCTAGTGTGGCGGAGTTAGAGTGGAAAAACCATTTTTTAAATTATTTCTGATTATAATCAGTAAATGAGTGTTCCATGCAGGCTGAACGTGAAAATAGTCTCCGACATCAGCTTCTGGTGGAAAATAGATGTTGAAACTCTAGGATTTAAAAATCCTGACAGATCTACAGGTGCTGGTCATATAATTAGAACGTCATGATAAAGTTGATTTATTTCAGTAATTCCATTAGAAAATGAACCTTTTAAATTTGATTAATGCAGAGCCGTCAGTCGTCACTGCGTCACCTACAGGTTGTGCAGAACAGCGCTGCCAGGTTTCTGACTGGGACCACATCAGTCCGGTTCTGGCCTCCCTGCACTGGCTTCCGGTCGGTTATGGCTCTTGCTTTAAACTCCTGGTTTTTGTTTTCAATTTCCTCCAGGGTGGTGCCCCCCCCCCCCCCCCCCCCACCCACCCACCCACCCGTACATCACTCTGTCTCTTAACAGTCAGACTCACACTCATCTTGACTCACAATGGGGAAGGTTGTTGTTTTGCGTCCAGGGAACAGCAGGGAACATCTCGACTAGTAGGAGCTAACTATTAGCATTAGCCTCACAGCTGAACTCCTCCAGGCTTGTGTCATTTGTGGAGTTAAAATGTCGTTTGAAAGCAGAGTCAGTGAGTTGAGTTGCTGTTAGCCAATCAGAGGAGATGTGTCCAAATATCAGGAAATAAGATTCTAAATCCTGTGAAGCTACTTGTTCTTCCAGCTAAATTCTCTGAGCTTAAATTGGTGCACCGGAGCTCCCCCCTCCCCCCAGAGTACGACTTAGAAGGCATTCATTCCTACTAGAGACCACTGCAAATGTATTAAATCATGCGTGAAGGACCTCTTCAAAGGCAAATCATTCATGTAACATTCAACACTTTTCACATTTAAAATCACAAATCCTCCACAAAAATAACAAAAAAAATTAAATTTTTATTTTTTCAAAAGTCTAAAGCACATCACACTAAACATTTTCTTCAGCCATCCACACCGCAGCGTGGAGTTGATATTAAGTCAAATTTCAGAGAACAGCAATCATGATGTCACTCTTCATCCGACTCCTCTAGTAAAGCCTTCTGAGAACTGGATTTGGGAGATGCGTCTCTCATTCCAATTTCAACGTTTCGCCCTTTTACTGAGAATCTCATCAAAGTGCTGTTGGAAAAAACAAAAGGCCTTCAGTTATCTGGTCCATTCATTAAAATCCTATCAGTAGTGCTGGGCATTTTATTTCACATGTTACTCTGAAAGGAATTGTTGAATTTAAACCGATTGGCAACAATAAATATTCTTATTTTAAAGTTATTTTCTGGAGCAAACTAAAACAATCTTCCATTAAACTTCTTCAAGCTACGTTGTTAGTTAACCATACAGAAGGTATGGGTTCCAGTCAGCAGATCAGCTCTGCCAGAGTAAATGGAAAACGTAGCTCCCTGCTGCAAAAAACTGGTTTGGCAACAAATCATTCCATTGTTACTGGTTGCATTCCAGTGAGCTGACCCATCATCCCAGCTGGGTTTCAAAACAGTCAAAATAAACCAAAACTCAAGTTCACCTGAGAGGACCCTCTACTCTGCAGGCCCAGCAGTTCCACAACGCTGGTTCCCTCTTACATCCAGGGATGAATACATTTATTTTTAAATAACATCACACCTACATTTGTCGTTCTTCCTGCTTATGTCTTATCCTCCAGCATAAGTGGTGAAAAATGGGACACTTACAACCAAACTGCAGAGACGGTGCAAGTGACTAAAAGCAGAGCAGCAGCTAAATGCCAGCAGAAGCACATGGTGATGAACATCACGTTGGTGTGTAGCTTCAAATCCCACATGTCTCCATTTAACGGATAAAGGACAAATCCGACCTGAAAAGAAAACCGTCCGTTAGCAGTTCCTTGGGTGAGAAAGAAGTTCCTGTGAGCTTGAAGACATCCGATCACCTGGTAGAACCACGAGCCCTGCAGGATGAACATGCCCGCCCCAAACAGCTCCAGAATAACGTTGTTTCTCATGAACACCTCCAGCATGATGCTCGCTGATCCACAGAACACCGCCACCAGCAGCAGGGAGTGGATGTGAGCGTCCAGGAGCTCCCGGCCATGCAAGTGGTGATAAAACAGGAACCCTGCGATGGAAGGGGGGGGGGGGGGGGACACAAAAGCACGGCTCAGCCAAACGCATCAGGAGAGCAGCTCCTAGTAATGACAGATTCTCACCATTACCTTCAACAAAAAGAGCGAGAGAGAGAGCTACTCGATCCACGCCAGCCGGGATCTTTTTCAGTAACGTACAAACAACCAGTGAGATTCCTGAAATCCCAAAGAACAGATACATGGTGCTGTGCTGCCAGTTCATCAGCTTGACCCATTCTTGGGTCTCCCTGTCGTAGAGGCGGGCGTGTGGGCCATCCACCACAAACTGCTCAACCATAATCCCTACAAGCAGGTCAACATCAGATAAATCAGGTCAGCAAACGGAATCTTTAAGCCTAGAAGGATCTATAAAGGGACAACGGACCAACAAAGGAGGCAAAGATTTGGAATCCCCCTTCAAAGTAGTCCATTTTCTTAAAGAAAGGAGGCATGACCATTCTTCCTTTGAGCTGCATGGTCCTCCAGTAGTGCTGGAGGACGTACTTCACCGTCAGCCAAAAGCCATAGAACAGGAAAAAGGTTCCAGGGATGGCGTGTCCTCCGAAGTTGGCCATGTTTGGCCTGAAATATGAGAAATAAACATGTTTTATTCAAGCCATAAATCAGTCTTCTCCACTGAAGCACTCTGCTTTGTCCCTTTGCAACATGGGTTAAAGTACAGGTTTATGGCTGTATTTTATTGGCCATGCAATGACTCAACACTGTAAAAGGTGAGGGATAATCAGCAAACAACCAAATTCACTCAAAGTAGAGCACAGGATGCATGAATCTGAGCAGAGCCAGCTCAGCTGATTTGTGTTGGTGAGGGTTCAGGTGGGAGCGAAACAGGAAGTCTGGCTTAAAGCAACAAATACGGCGTGACAGAAACGTGAATATGACTTAACAAGAGATCAGAAATTCATGGGTCAAAAGCACAAGATCTCAGAACAGTTAAGGGAAAGTGGAGGAGGCCTTTGTTTATTTAAATGTCCTTTTATAGGTCTGATTAAACCATTTTGCCCAGCATGTCCAGGTTTTGCCTGCTGCTGTCACCTACTTGTCTCCCAAACACACATGCAAATCCCACCTGTTTGTTTTGTAAATGAACCAGCTGGTCCCACAAGTCCAAAACTGAAATAAAAACAGTATGGCAGCGTGAAAGCCACGTTTCCTCTGGCGTTTCAAACACGACGAGCTCAGCTGCGTGTCTCTCTGAATCAGATTGTTGGTGAATTCTTTCAGGCTTGTTTCTGATGCTGGAGCTTGGTCCAGCCTGGGTGTGTTTGGAATCAAACACAGACGAGTTTTTCCTGACGAACCCTGTCAAGACGGGATGTAACAACGTCTCCGGTCCTTGTTTTATTGCCTCTAAAAGAAAAAAATCAGCACAAATACTCTCCTGATTTAATTATTGATCCTCTCAAAGAGCAGGTGAGCTGCTCGCACTATAATAAAGTCAGTGTTCTAATCAGCAGCGATGGATGATTAAAAAAGCCACGCACCTTGTTGTTTCTGTGCTTTCCTCTTCCAAGAGGAGCTCCTTGTTCCCTTTAGCCTTGTTTCACGGGGAGAGCTGAGTAGTGTGTAAACTGTGCACACCTGATGTCACTAACCTGTGCTGGCATAACTCAAAGCCACACCTCTGACTGTTAATAGTGTGAGTGAGCTAAGCACGTCCCTCAGAGAACCCGGCAGCAGGAAGATAATGTCTTTCTGCTGGGTTAGGTTGTTTATTTAGGATTGTTCCTCTAATCAGAGTGGAGTTTAAAGCTGTCAGAACACACACGTCTGAGAAATGGGTTCTATTTTAACACTATTTTGTTGAATAACTTCGCTATTTATTTATTTAATCTGGGACACGGCTTGGATCAAGTCTTCTTTATTTATCTGTACACAACGTATGCTGGAGTGTTTGCTCTTACACAGTCAGACTAGATGCAGCAGCACCCATGATCTTGTTCATTTAGGATGAGATTCGTGACACATGATGGACATTTCCAAGTACCGATCCAGTGGAAATGTACCATGTCACCAAGGCCAAGCTAAAGATAAAAACTAATGTCTCAGAGCATTCCAGGCCCTTTGTGACTGACGACCACGAGGAGGTCACATTGTCTTGTTTGTACCATTTTCTACGCTTTTTCTATATAAACCCATTTAATGCCAACACACTGAATCGTGGTCTTTTGTGGACGTGTGTCAGTGTTACCGGTCTTCCTCCCCTGGAGGTAAAGAACCAGGAAACGAAGGTCTGCTAGCTGGAGAGGATCCAGACAGGATAGGAGCGCATACAGACCTCATCAATAACACTTTCGTTTCTGCTTTGTTTTTTTCTTCAGCTCATTTAATTGGGGTCATTTTTTGACACTGAAGATTTCTGTGATTTTCTTGAAACTTTGGAGGGAAAAATGGAGTTCGCTGAGATTGTGGTTAATGTGTAAATCGTGTTGGTGCTGGAACGAACTTTGACCCATCTCTTATTAAAACTTTATTGCCATCATTAGCATGGTTTAAAGCTGATCATTTCACACCAACATCTACATTCATTTTAACATTAACAACATTTGAGCTGGAATGGGTGCAGCAGTCACAGAATCTCACAGAAAAGCTTCTTCTCTCGAAAGGGGTTCTCTGATGAAGGCACGGGTGTCACCAGAGGGTCCTCTTTGGCGTGAGACTCGCAGTAGGACATCAGCTCAGCCGCAGCTTTGGACACCTGCACAAAAACAGCTGTGTTACCATCGGAGCTTCAAAAGGGACGAGATAAGGCGTTGGGTTATTTCAAATCAAAGCAGACACTCTTCGTTAAATCCATTTTATTTCACTTGTTCTAAACTGTGATAACATAAATGCACATTTTGTGCAAATTTGGAACAGAAACTGTAGTAAAAGACAAATTTAACTCGTTTTGAATTTGAGTTTCATCAACTCACCATCATCCTCTCTATGTTGACCTCCAGCTTCAGCTGCTCCACCGTCTTCCTTGCATCAGCGATCTTGGCCATGTTGTTAGACATCCTCCGCCGTCCCACTAGAGTCAGCCAGCCTGCAGCAAACTGTACAGGAGCAATTATGTTTGCAGGAATAAAATAAAAACGTTGCATGCATTAAAAGCACATGAGGGACAAGTTAGAGTGTGTTTCAATTTGCTTGTTAATTGTGCTCCCTGGGTCTCAGCTGCAAGAGGTGCAGGAAGGGTCTCAGCGGAGGGCAGGGGAGCGGAGGCAGAGCAGCCCTCCCCAGAGAAAGGAGAGCAAAGCAGGTGAGGACCTGCTGATGGTGTAAATGCACTTAATATTAACATGTTACACATAGAAAATGATACTTTACTAACTTAATCCTGTGCCTCCATTTTTTCATTTGAATTATCTGCTGTTGTTTTTGCAAGGATTTCTGCAGAATCAGACTTATTAACAAGAGAAATGACCTAAAACAACAATTATTTAGCATTTTAGTGGCCGAGTGACTCGTTTACAATGTAAGACTAATAATATACATAATAAAATCATAAAGCAGCAGTTGTTCTGGATAGTTTCTACTCACCAGACTGAGGAAAGACAGCTACAGTGAGATCCCTCTGATCTTCAACAGGGTCTGCTACAGAGAAACAGCAACAAACGAAGCGAGGTTAGCAGCAAAGATGAGGAGGAAGGCTTCAATTGGTTCCCTCCTTCCTTCAAATAATTAACGATGGCTCTGCCTCCAGGATGGGCTCAGAGCCGCCGTTAAAGGCGACATGTGGCGTGACCTTCATCTCCCTCTCTCACCTGAGACAAAAGAGAAGCTCTGAGATGGAACATTTAGATGAATCTGCACACATTTATGTGGTTTTATTGTGATAAGTGGCACATATTGAAGCTGTGTTTTATTTTGTAACACTTAAATGCAACATTAGAAGCTTCAAGAACATTCTGAGGAAATCAGGGATCAGCTTTGAGTGGCTTTATTGTTCTTTTTCCTATTTTACAGTCAAAATAAATGCATTTCTTATCATGTATGATTTTCATTAAGCAGACAGGTTTAAACTGCTGATGCAGGCCGGTGTTTAAGCTGTACAGACAGCATGTTTAATATAGATCAGTGAGTGAGGCGTCTGTGTTTTAGGCCAGCAGAAGTCTTGCTGTAATGGTATCCTGCCAGTCTTCCCTGTGAAGCTGACTGTTATTTCACACAGCAGCAGGGGGCAAAGTGGGAGTATTATGGGTAAATGTCAAGAGCCCCATTAACATTTGTTTCCTGTGGTAATTGGTTCCTCTGTACTGGGGATATGGAACCATATGAGGAGAAAATGGCAGCTGCTTGCTTTCGAACTCAACCAACTGGTGATACACACACACACACACACACACACACACACACACACACACACACACACACACACACACACACACACACACACACACACACCTGGTTTTGGATGATTTTTTTTCAGGTGTCGAGTAAAACACAAACCAGTTTTTCTGGACTGAGGTCCGCTGCTTTGTGGATGACACACTTCCTGCCTGAAACACCACTTACCATTCAATGTGTGTTACTTACAGGCTCTGCAAACATTCTCAGTTTATTGGTTTAGTTTCAGCGAGTGAGTGAAACATACAGATGTGGTGAAAAGTTTACATAACTCCAGTTTAATTTAGACTTTTATATATTAATCTAAACTTGTTTTAGCAGAAGCCAATCATTATTCAAGATAAGACTTATATGAGTTCCCATGGTCAAAATGCTGCATACACCTCATTGTTAGCTTTATTGCCCCTTATAGCTGGTTGAACCATGACCATGTGTTTTATTATAAATATTAATAAATTATTGTTAATAATTGTTAATAATAATAATAATAATAATAATAATAATTATTATTATTATTATTATTAATAAAAACAACAATAAGAATAACAATAACACTAATAATAAGAATAATAATTAGTATTAATAATAAAAACAACAACATTAATATAATAATAACACTATTAATAATAATGATAATAATAACAACAACAACAACAACAACAATAATAATAATAACAATGGGGATGCACAGCGGCACAGTGACTAGTTCTGTTACCTTGCAGCAAGAAGGTCTTGGGTTCAAATCCCAACCTGGGGTCTCTGTATGGAGTTTGCATGTTCTCCCTGTGCATGCTTGGGTTCTCTCTGGATACTCCGACTTCTTCCCACAGTCCAAAAACATGACTGCCAGGTTGATTAATTTCTCTAAATTGTCTTTAAAGGAACAGAGTGTAGTTTGTATCGTTAATCTCTGGAAACATCCATCAAAATGTTGTTGAAAAAATATTGGTGACTTCTTACCATAAAACCATAAAAATCAGGTCTAAAATACATGGGAGTGGGTCGTGTCTCTGGGTGATGCCATATTAGATGCCATGTTTCCTTCTATGGGAGCCCTTGAGGACAAAATGCATTTACTGATTTGTAGCAAATGATTATAAAACTTTCACCATTCATAAACATTGTTTTACACATTTACCTCTTTGCTAGTTGCCAGTGATGAAAGGAAGTTTGATGTGTTTGTTATTTTGCTGAAGTTTGCACTCCCCAGGGCTTTTTGACCCTAATGGGCATCTGTTGCAAAGTCTTACTCCAACACAAAAATACAGGATGTTTCTCAAGGAACCTCGCCTTGATGTCTTGGCCCCATCCTGGTTGCCTAGGAGATACATCATCAGGAGCCACCAAGACATTTTCCAGTGTTCATGTTCTACCGAGGCGTTTGTTCTCCATGTGTTAGCCGTTTAGCTAGCTGAGCAAGGATACACGGGAGGTGTCTTGTAGCCTAGCCGTGGTCAAAAATTGCCCAGAATACACCCCAGTATTTTCAAAAGGACGGTGGATCAGAAGCTGGCAGCTACTTCGGAAGCAAATTTCATGTTTAAAAGTAAGACAACTAATTTAAAATGCTTTTTTAGATCCAAAGAAGTTATCTATGGTTGGTTAGTTGCTTAGTAGTTGCAGCTTCGGTGGCTAGCGGGTAGTAACTCACTTATATTTTTAATTTAACAAATATATACACAATTTAAAAAGTAAAAGTCTCGTTATATATTTATATTGTAACTTATACATGTAAAATATAACGTTGTCTCCTGTGTCACGTGACGTTATGGTTCTGCCGTGGAAGCCGCGGTCACGTGATGCAAGTCTGTTCCATTTAACCCTTTTCTTTGACCAATGAAGGACAGTGTCCTCGTAAGCAAGGCACCTGGCCTCGCAAGATATTGCCTCGCAAGGCCAGGCGCCTTGACATTGAGAAACGTCTACAGCTTGCTTGCAACAATTTAGTTATCTAGTGCCCCCTATCGCCAGGAAAAATACACACTGTCACTTTAGTGTGTGTGCTTTGTTGTTTGTTCTGTGTGTCTCTGTGTTGCCCTGCAATGGACTGGCAACTTTTCCAGGGTGTAAGCTGCCTGTTTGCCAAGAGATTGCTAGAGATAGGCACCAGCCTCCTGAAACCCTGCATGGACAAGTGGATATAGGCAATGGATGAATGGATAATAATAATGAATTATAGAGATTTTCTAGACACGCAAGGCACTTTACAGAAAATCCATCATTCATTCACATTATGTGGGTGATGGTACATCACAGCCACAGCTGCCCTGGAGTAGTATGACAGAGGTGAGGTTGCCCCGACCTCCACAAACCAGTCCTGATGAATTAGGGGTCCTGTTGGAACCATGGTTGGAACACACAGTCAAGGTTATGCTTTCAGGTGAACTGAACTAATACAGAGGTAGTCCTTTGTCATTTCATCCACTCTGTGCAGCAGAATCACATGTGGCAGCATCATGCTGCCACTGCCATGCTTTACAGTTAATAATAATTTTAAATCTTTACAGTAGTTTGGCCTAATGCTGCTTTATTGAATGTAAATAAATAATATGTTCAGATTTGTAATTTTGGAGGATTTTCCCACAGAACATTTCCTTCAATGTTAAATAATAAAGCATAAATAAAAAAAAATAGATGACTACATTTTTTACTTATCAAAGACTTGTCTTCTTACATTTCTCACCAGACACCCATAACACACACCTCAGATTTATAAGGAACTCAATCATTTTTCATCTCAAGCAGCTACTTTTATAATTAGTCTAAATGTAACTATGTAGTTTATGTATTGCATATTATCTTTGCAGAATAACTATATGAATATGAGACCAAATAAAACGTTTTCTATGTAAATTTAAAAAGTAATTGAACCAACACTTCTAAACTTTTCTGTCTTGCCCTGGTTGTTAACGTGTAATTACTCAATATAAACTTGCTACCTGACTTATAATTATAAAAGGTGACCTGCCTAGTTTATATTTCACATAAATAATAATAGTTATGTCAGAATATCAACAAAAACAGCAGTAGCAGCTCACTAGTTAGCTAGTTAGCTTGACTTCTCCTCCAGGGCTGGACCATCCTTAGGTGGGCGTGTGGGGACACCGCTGCTAGCTACAGCAGGCGGCTAAACGCCCTCGTGAGACCGGCGGCAGCGTGTTAGCTCAGGTTCTGTTGAGGTTTGGACCAAACTAAATCATTTTCTGTGACTCTTAACTGATGCGGCTCAACACAGCTTTCTCCTGAGCTAGCTAGTCGGAAGTTACTGAAAGCTGAGTGACACTTTAACAGACGAGCTAGCTTAAAGAAATCTATAAAGCCCGGAGACCCAACGTCCTCTCCTGTCTGCGCATCACTCTTCAGACATCGTTAGCTGTGTTTATCATCGTGCTTTTAATCTTTCGAGATGTGTGGACAGTCGGGATGACAAAGGAAGAAGATGGCAAACGGGGTTGGAAGTGAGTAACTGTTGAAAGCCCACCACTAACTAACTAACCATCTAACTAACCCACTGCTGCTGGGATTCCTGCAGGATGCTTGTCATCCCGAGCTGACAGATGCATGAGCAATAGCTGTTTTAGAATAATAATTATTAATGAAACCACAATTGTTAAAAAGATAGTTTGATCCTGTCAGTTAAAGTGCTCCGTGAGCATCATGGTGGAGTTCGATCCGTAATAAGAGCGAGCGAGTAGGATGCCAGGCCAGACAGCAGCTTTGTTTAAAGTCCATACGCATGTGTCATATCATGATTATCCACATCTGCAGAACACAAGCTGCTTGTGATTGGACCAACGGAACCGTGGTCAGTGAGGGAGAAGCTATGCTTGGCCACATCTGTCATGAAGAGTGGAGACCAGAACTGGTAACTGGTTTTATCCATTTACTTTTTTTACTTTAACCATCACCAGGTGGGTGGAAGGGACAGGTCTCCAGTCCACCTCAGGGACACACACACACACACACACCTAGGGACGTGCATGTCTGGTCTGTGGAGGAATCTGGAGAAAACCCACGCATGCACGAGGAGATGCTAACTCCATGCAGAAAGGCTTCAGCTGGGATTTGAACCCGTGACCTCCCTGCTGCAAGGAAACATTGCTACCATCTGAGCCACATGCAGCCCATAATGCATTTAATTACATAAAAGAGTCAGTTAAACTGTCTGCAGTTTCAGATCAGCAGAAATCATCGTCAGAAAGCGATAACCTGGGTCCGTGACGACCAGGCCCACGTCTGCAGTCTGTGGCTCTGCGTAGCTTTGAATTCAGCCTGAGAAGAACTCATGTTCAAACCAGTAACAGAAAATTGTTTCTGTCTAGACTTTTAAATATTGTTTTACCTTTCTGCAGGGTATCCGTCAGTCGGGCCATCAAACCGTTTGCAGAACCGGGTCGCCCACCGGACTGGTTCTCTCAGAAGGTATTCTCAATATGCCACAAAAGACAGAACTTTTACATTCTGCAGGATATTTGATAGGTTGAGCTCCATTCCTTACAGCACTGTGCCTCCAAGTACTCCGAGCTGCTGGAATCAACAGAGGCCCCAAAGTGAGCACGTGAATCCCTTTTGATTCATGTTTGACGTTTGCAAAGATGCTTCAAACGAACGCTTTTCTTTAAGGAGGAAGCGTGGTGAAAGAGGTGAGGTGGTGGAGACGGTGGAGGATGTTATCGTTCGCAGACTGACGGCAGAGAGAATCGAAGAGCTTAAGAAGCTTATCAAAGAAACTCAGGAAAACCACAGGTACACTTTTAATTAAAAAAAAAACAACAACACAGTTTTACTGTTAAGGTATTAAACCACATGAACTTTGACAGAAAGCTGAAGAGAGAAGCTGAGCTGATCCAAGCAGGACACCTGGACTCCAGACTGGAAGAGCTGTGGGAGGAGATCCTGCAGTAAGAAGCAACAAACTTCCTGTTTTCTTCCTGTAAAGGTGTGATAACTGAATGAACTATGTTGTGTGTGTCTATAAGGAAGCAGAAGCTGGAGGAGGAGGAGGCAGAAATGAAAAGGAAGAATACAGATGCTGCTTATCAGGGTTTCAAAGACACAGAAACACAATCACTTTAGATTTCTCTGAATACAGACCTTTGGTTCACCAATCACTTACATTTAAAAATATCAGTCAACTGATGACTAAAAGAATGCTTATTGCACGTCATTCTCCCTAAGATGCTCCTTCCTCTTCCCTCTTCCAGCCAGACAGGCGGTAAAGAACACGCCAAGGCGGATCCCCAGCATCACCATGAGTTCACCCTCGGCTTGTAGCTCCCCAGGTCAGGAGGTCCCAGCAGGGGACCAGCTGGAGTGTTTGACTCTGGATCTTCCACCCATAAAGCCTGTAAGTCTGTTTTCACCTTTGGATTAAGCTCCTTCTAGTGCTGTATGATGAGGAAAGATGATGTTTAACTTCCAGGCTTCAGGAGCAGCCAGGTTGATGACATTCCCCGAAACATCTGGACCTGCTAATGAGGACAGCAGCCACGGAGCAGCGGTGGAGGACCCCACTCAGAAGAAGCCCCTGGGTCAGAAAGCTACCCCTCCACCATCTCCACTCCTGTCAGAGTTACTGAAGAAAGGCAGTATCTTGGCCACCAATTCTAGACTGGTATGCAGTTTTCTGAAGTTCCAGTGATTATTTGTAAGTCAGTGATGCGGTCCCAGTTTAATAAGCGGTGGTTTAAGAGCATCCTCTGGGTGTTACTGTACCTAACAGGGTAACTGAGAATGATACCCATCAGAAACTACGACATCCTCACTAGGGTCACATGGAGCTGGTGTCCAACTCCAGCTGTCATTGGGCGAGAGGCGGGGGACGCCCTGGACAGGTCTCCAGTCCAACACAGGGACACATATTACCACTTACACACTAGCATCAGCTCCACTCCACCTGCCCCAGCCTGGCTGTGTTCGTTCCACACTGCCTTAGGAATGCAGATGTGATTGAGCACATGGGAGGTCTGTGATGTCATGAGAACATCTCTGAGCACGTGGGCGGGGCAAAAGAGTGCAGAGAAGTCCACGTTGTCTCCATTATTTAACTAAGCGACCTGAGCAGTCTTGCTTCTGGAGACCCGTTATGATTTTGCATCCTGCTTTGCTGTGTCTGGCAGCACTGTGTGTGTGTGTGTGTGTGTGTGTGTGTGTGTGTGTGTGTGTGTGTGTGTGTGTGTGTGTGTGTGTGTGTGTGCACAGCAAATTCAGCATGCTCAAAATAACTCTGTCAGAGTTGATTTCAACACTTTTAAAGTGTCTATATGGGTCCACCCCAGTAAGTGTTGATTTAACACTTTTTGAAGAGTTGGTACTTTAACTCTGATTTAGTGTTAAAAACCAACTCACATGGGCTTCACACCCGTGGGGGGTGTGGGGGATTCAACACCCACACTTTTCTTATTGAGATCGTTCAACACCCACACTTTTCCAGCCATTTTGCTCACCTCCACACCAGTCTGGTGTCTCACACTCACTCTGTTTGCCTCATCTCCTTCTTCCCCTCCCTCTCCTGTTTCTCCTTGAAGCCCGACATCGGCTGTCGGGTTTCAAGGAGAAACAGGAGAGGGAGGGAAGAGCTCGACTGAATTCATAATTTTACATCTTGACATTAGCTGTACAAACTCTGAGTTTGATAAAGTGAAGAACAACAATTTGCAGAGGTTTATAACAGGCGCAACGCCAGGTTGTCATTTTTGGGTGGGCCACGGTAATTTTGGATGGACCTTAATAAGCAGTGACTTGAAGCAGGCAGGTCGTGCTTGAAAATTTCGTTTAAAAAGACGTCATAAAATCCCCCCCCCCCCCCCCCCGTCATTTTTTTTCTAAAATATGAAGTAAAAACTCCCAATTTAATTTTCATTCATTTTTCATTTATAGGCACCAGAATGCATTACCTGCACTTCTAATATTTACCTCTCACCGTAGGACTCTTTCATGAGGGTACATGCACACCAGTAGTTTTTACAGTTATTCGTGGGGCAAAATCTCCGACATTTTAGAAAAAAATAAAAAAAGCATCCAGTCCACCTCTCCAAATGCGTAAAATGTGTGTGAGCGTTTGTGTTTGCGTGTGTGTGTGTGTTTTCCACTTCAAACTGGTCTAACCAACCAGACCAGCGTGTCCAGTAACACATTAATGTTACAATTAAACAGTTTCACTTCATGTAGGCTAGGAACATTCCACCTGCCGTGGCCCGACCGCTTCTGCTCCACATGAACTTTGTGCGTAATCAAATGTCTCTACAGGTGCTTTCTGAGCTGCTATTCTGCCTCAGACTGGATGCGTCACGCGTCTCCATATTAGAGACGGGAACAAGCGCTATTCAGCCAAAGTTTCATAATCAGCGAACATTTTTCCAAGTGACACATCCCTCAGAGAGACCGGCTTTCCAGACCTCTTCAGTGGGAGGAAATCTTACCGCATGCGTCGTGGTTCTGCGCTGCGCTGCAAACCCCTCTACAGACCTTCAGCCCACTGTCCACCGTGTGCGCTCCGAGCCGCGCTGAACACAGTGTCCAGTATAAAGCTCTGATGTTCTGATGGGAATCGTTTCTTGATTGATTTAGTTACCTCCATGATGTGCGTAACGATTAAAATGTCAGCTCATCTGTGTGTGCATCAGTGTGCGTCGGGGTAATTCTTTCAAAATAACCAACATCCTTGAGTTTATCTGTCAAAATTAACAGTCAAATGGAAATATCTGTAACCTGCCATTTAACTGTTTTGCTTTCTTGTGAAGATTGTTGCAAAGAGAAACAACTAAACTTGATTAACCCCAGAGCCACGCGCACTGCACTGTACTGACTGTAAAATGAGGGGGAAACGATTTAATCGGATCCTTTTCTTTTCAACATGGTTTAATGTAAAGTTTCATTCAGTACAAACTTTAGTTACACCAATCTAACGAGACAGAGCCTGGATTTGTATTCTGAACAGTTTAAACATGTTTAAACGGAGACGTGCGTGATGCGTCTAAAATTCACACCTGCTCCGCTATTATGGAAATTAAACTAACAAGATGAATAACGTGAAATTATTTTAGGCACAGACATCATCCCCCACACTTTTGAAAATTTTGCAACGCACCTGCCAACTCCTCTAGAGTTAAATATCTAACACAAAATCAGAGTTAAAGTACTAACTCTTCAAAAAGTGTTAAATCAACACTTACTGGGGTGGACCCATATAGACTCTTTAAAAGTGTTGAAATCAACTCTGACAGAGTTATTCTGAGCATGCTGAATTTGTTGTGTACACTACAACCAGTGTTAGTTTTCAGAGTCAGTTTACACTCAAGTTGCATTAATCTCCACCATGATATCATGAATTTTAATGCTTTTCCGTGTGCCATGCCAGGAAGCTACCAGCTACACTGATAATCTCATGCCTTGTACACCTCATGACTGCTATCAGTCAGTGGGAGAGGATCACCAGCAGAATCCTGAGCACGTGATATTAACCGTGCACCACATTATTATTATTGTGATAGTGGAACACACAGCGGTCCCATTCTTTTGACCGGCCTCTTCACTTACGGCACAAACATGACATAACAAGCAAAACCACATTTGCAACAGTAAACAAAGTACTAACTAAGAACAACACAACTCCGCAAAATACACACGATAAACACCTCAAAATAGAACAACCTAACTAAAAACATGACTACCCACAATGCACCTCGCCGACAGCAGCTCCTGCAACTCTCTGCAGCCAATCGGCCGCTACCAGTCCCAACTTTTAGAATAAAAGGGTGGAGTCTACAAATGAACTCTGCAGGTGTTACAACTGCTGTGGGAGTTCAGAGTTAGATTTTCAGGAGTTATTTTGTCCAAAAAGTTTTAGGATTAGGAAGCACTCCTTTTTAACACTGGGTTTTAACTCTCATGTCAGTGTTACATATCAACTATATAACTCGTTTTAGTGTTAAATTAACCATTCTTGGTGTTAAGTTGGACCAACACCAGAAAATTAACACTTTTGAATTTGCTGTGTGTGTACCTCCTCACAGCAGCGAGAGACGGAGAACAACAGCTTCATTCGGAGGCTTGTTAGCTTTACAGCATCCAGAATGATGCGGAAAGCCCCCACGGGCTGATTCTATCTGCCAGTCGGAGGCTCCCCCTAATAGTAGGCATGGCTTTGAGCCAGCCGGTCAGCCGGCAGTGAGTGTGTCAGCTCTGTTCGGCTCCAGGGAGACCTCCTCTGGAAGAGGGCTTAAAAGACGTCCAGTTGTGTGTGGAAAAATCCAAGGCAACCCAAATGAGAACACTCCCAGCCCAGTCCAGGTGGAGAGGAGCAGACACTAGTGTGTGAGTGCCATTAGAGCCTCCAGTCTAGAGTTGTGTTGCTACAGGAGAGTTTAGTTTTTAGCTCATATAAAATAGCCGTGCATAATAACAGTTCAGGTCGGCGATGATGAATGAGCCAAAAATGTATTAGTTAGGGTTAAAGATAATAAAACAGTGTTTACAAAACCTTCAGAAATCAGATGAAATCCTGTTTTAATTATTCATTAGTTGTTTATAAGTGAAATTCTTCCTTTTCTTTGTGTTTGTTTTTTTTCACAAAGCTTAAGAATTTGAAACTAGTAAAAACTACTTATAGCGCTACTTAAAGAATCACGTTGCCTTGTCTGACACCCCCCCCCCACCCCCCCCACCCCGCCTCTAAAAAATTAACATTTTCTGGCCAGTGACAAAAAGTCCAAATATAGAAACAAACAGCCGGTTGGGGATTAAAAATCTGATTATAAAGAGTATTGAATTGGCTGCAGTTTATTTACAGGAGACGATACAACAGATGGGCAAGTTTTTTAGTTAGTTAAATACTGAAGATTGTACTTGTGTGTGTGTGTGTGTGTGTGTGTGTGTGTGTGCCTCCCAGATTGGAGACGTTGATGGTTCATCTGGTAATCTGACAGGATCCCAGGATTTACAGCTGACCTTTCCACCTCAGTCTCAAGCTACAGGTACGTTTATATTTAATCCCTGCTGGTGTGTGATGTTCACGCTGTCCGAAGGAACCTTTTCATGTTCCACGTTAACCGTTTCTGAAGCTGAGCTGTGTCGTGCTCATGTTGCCTGTCAGGTGCCCCGATGTTGTCCCGTCTCCTGGAGGCAAGTCCCTCCCAGTTTTCCACCCCGTTTGGTTTTATGGTCGGTGCCGATTCCGCCTCAGGTGTTTCCGTCTCTGCAGCCACTCCTGCTGCTGTTGACTCTTCCGTTTCAGCCTCTACAGGTTTGTCCACTTTCACCTGTGCAGTCCAAAAACCAAACCCTGTCCTGTTTGCTAGTGTTTCAATTCAAACAGGGACATTCAACACACATCACAAAATATAATTAAATTAATGCTTCTATTTGAAAATTATAAAGGCTTCCTGAACAGCCTCTGTATGAAGAAATAGAGTTTATGTCTGATGAGACTGACGAGCTAGTGGCGTATCTGAATGCAGCCATTTCGTAAAGTAATACTTAAAAATTAGCTTAATTTATTTTCTATGCCTGTTTAACAACGTTCTAACATAGAATAACTATAAATACGTTGTGGAAAAGAAAGAAATATAATGAAGTTGTTCTTGCATTTGTCTAAAAATCTCCGTCAATAACACGTTTCGGACCTAAAGCAACTACTGGACCATCCGGTTGTTGGTCTCGCCGAACCGCTGGGTCCTCCACTCATTACACACTCGTGTATTTAGCAGCAGAACACTGCTGGTGTGAGAGGTTCTCCGCTCAATAAAATCAAAGGAGACACAGCCGGCTGCTACCACTTCAACTTTAGTATAGAGTCCCAAAAAAAAAAAAAAAAACACCATTTGAAGTCACAGACAACAAAAGATGTTTGGATCTAGAAAACGGTGGCTGGTGTTTAGCGCCATCTTGTTTCATCTGGCGTCGCGGGTTTCCAGTTCCAGTAGAAGTGTCTCAGGGAAGATCCCCGGGGAGAGGGGTGAGTGATCGTGTTTGTGTTCAAAACCTAGCTTGTTTGTAGATTTGCTAAAACAGCTTTAATACATTTTCCCATTTCTCCCTCCTACTGGTTGAAAGTGGAATTACAACTGCCGTAAACAACTCTACTGCAGCCTGCTGTAGCTAGCGTTAACAACGAGCTAACCCTAACATGAGCCAGCTGATACTAAATAAACCACAAAGTAAAAAAGATCAACACTATTGGACTAAAGTATTTTTACCTAAAAGTCCAGTAGCAACAAAGCAGGGTCACCATCAGTCCCTGATTTCGTAGCCTCCTTCAGCTTCTTCAAACGAGTGTAGGCTGCACCGATGTTCACTCTGGTTTTAGCTTCGCCTCCAAAAACATTACTCTCTTACGTTTACTTCCCGCCTCCGCCATGATGACAGCAATAGTTTAAAGTGTTAAAACTCTTTAGTGTTTCTTCACAAAGGCTTCGATCTCATAAATGAAATTATTTATTTACAAACAACTACATTGCTGCAGTGCATGGTTAATTTGGCACTGTAATTAAGAATTTCCTGCCAAATTTTCACCCCTAGAATGTAAATAACTGCGGTGCTAAATTGACCAAGGCATAAAGATTTATAAAAGAACATCTGCATGAACTGTTATGAGGCTTTGTAGAGTGGAGTCGTATTGGAACAGCTTCATACATTTGTTCATGCTAGCCGTTAGCTTATCAGTCCTGTTGGACATAATGCCTCTCACTCCAAAAAGAGGCCACTCTGGAAGCTTTCTGCAGGAGGTTAGATGACCAATGTTAACTTTTACACAAAAACACTCATCCTACATATCCCTCGAGGCTTTGACGGCTAATATTTGGTGTTGAAAATGTTCCGAGGTAGATGTGACGGCGCTGTCTCATCCTCCTGAGAGACACCCTGGATCTACTGAAAACAAGGAAACAGAACTCAGTGAGGAGGACGTGACCGTGCCCTACATAGGAGACGAACTGGACCTGAAGACAGTTGGAGACATAATCGCCATCATCGAAGACAAGGTTTAAAAACAATGTACAATGAAATGAACGGGCCCTTTAAGAAGGTTTTTTTTTTAACCTAAATAGGCAGCTTTATTAGTTTGCTCAGTGACTTGGTGAGCTATTAAACAGGTTTTTAGGATTCTGAGGTGTGTTTTTTATCCTGCAGGCAGATGAGGCTGCAGAAGCTTTAGATGCTGCTGCAGTAGAAGCTGCTTTGTCCCTCTGTGAGGAGAACAGCCACACTCTGGCTGGATCCTGGGGTACCGGGCCCTTCCAGGCCCAAGAGCCTCACCCCACCATGCCTGCACAGTCCTCAGCTCACCACTGTAGTCTGGAGGCCGGTGCAGAAGCTTCACTTTCCTCTCAATACAACAGTCAAGACAACAGTATCTCAGTGTTTCCTGTGGAACTAAGAAGCCTCCCTCCCCCCTCCTCATCCTCATGCAACTCAAACACTTTGGAGCAATGCCACAGTGCAACGCCTCCTCTGTCTGAGGCAGCAAAAGAGACTGGGGAGACAGGGGACACAAGCAAACACATTTTAATGGATGGTAGCACAGAGAGTGAAAATAAGCCTCAACAAAAATGTGGAAAAAGCTACAGAGGTATGCACACCTGCATTTATGCTTACATGCTTCATTACATACAGGTTAAGAATAACTACCTCTCTTGTTGTCTTGACAGAGTCAGAATTAGAAGACAAGCCTCCAACAGGCTGGCAGCCCAAGGTAAAGTAATTAGGTTTGCTAATGCACTGAAACCTGTAGTTTAAACCTCCACCTGTCTGTTCTAGGAGGTAAAGGTGGAGGAGGGAAACAGTGCTGGGGATGAAGAGGGGGCTTCTGAGACAAAAGCAGACAGGGAGGTCATCGATCCAGATGAATGTGAGGAGGAAGAAGAAGAAGAGGAGGAGGAAGATGAAGAAGACGAAGAAGGTGATGATGGAGTGGAAGAGTTCTTCTCAGAGCCAGATGGGGAAGCCGAGCTGGAACCTGCAGCCAGTGAAAGTGAGGACGGATACAGTCTCCACACGGCGTCCTCGTCTCTGCAACTCCACACCACAGCAGACTCGATTCCCAGCAGCCCTGCTTCATCACAATTGTAAGTGGCACACATTTACAAACACCCAGATGAAGGAAGCCCTGTTTGTTTGGGAGGTGGTGACAGGCGCCTGCAAGATTTCCTGCCTAAACACATTTGAATTTCTTCCACTTGCTTCTTTTCTACCATCATGCTTCAGTTCTATGTGCAGCGAGGACCTCGAGGCCCTGCAGGCACACAAGATCTGGAAGAAGGCCATAATGCTCGTGTGGCGTGCTGCTGCCAATCACAGGTCAGAAAACAACTGAACTCTACTGATCCACAGCTTCTGTTTACCCCTTTACTTTATTGATTTTATGTGAATCTATTGCAGGTATGCAAACGTGTTTCTTCAGCCAGTAACAGATGAAATTGCACCTGGATATCACAGTATTGTGCACAGGTAAGTACAGGCTTTATTTTAAAGTAACACTGAATGAGTTCCTTGCTTCTCTGCTCTACTGGTGGAAAGCAGAGTTAAAAATGTTGAAAACAACCCCGTTAGTGCTGCTGTAGGACTAACAAGGAGCTAACGCCAACAACGAGCTAACACTAACATGAGCTAACTGATTCTAAATAAGCCACAAAGTGAAAAGATCCACACTTTTGAACAAAAAATGTTACAAGTCCAGTAGCAACAAAGCCTGGCCATCATCAGTCTCTGATTTCTTAGCCTCCTTCAGCCCCCTCAAACAAGTGTAGGCTACACCAATGCTACTCTGGTTTTAGCTTAGCCTCCAAAGACGTTACCCTCTTACGTTTACTTCCAGGCTCCACCACGAAGCCAAAAAAAAAGCTAAATAATTTATCTTTTTTTGGTGGAGGTGCGGTCTATGCCCTCCCTTCCCTTTTCACCCTGTGTCGGAAAACTCGGCTACTGCAGTTAACCTGCTGCTGCCGGGGCAGATGGCTCCTCTGATGGCATTTCCTTGCCTTACCTTATGGGCCATTCCCATCTGTACCGGGTCGGCCCGGGCCGGGTAGTGTAGGTTGTTTACATATCTGGGTGGCCTGGTATTTTTCCGGGCCAACCAAGGCTCATTCTCAGCCCTCTTCTCGAGGGGGTCTGCTTCAGGCCGACCAGGGCCAACACACCCACTGCTGACAGCAAATTCACACCTTCCATTAGAGCAAGCCTCTGATTGGTGGGTAGAATCAGCCCACATGGGCTTAAGGCAAGGATGTGTGGAATCAACCGGGCCAGGCTGGGGCCGACTGGGGCTACCCGGCCCGGGCCGACCCGATACAGATGGGAATGGCCCAATATAGTGCTCATCTGAACTCAGCCCAATATCATTTTTTCTGATTTTCTTAAGTGTGTGTGTGTGTGTGTGCCAATGCTTTTAAACTGTTGTGGTAGAGATGGGAGTGTAGGGTCATTTTAATCTGTAAAGCACTTAGTTGCATTTTTTGTAGGAAAAGCACTTTATAAATAAAGTTTGGTTGGATATTTACTGACAGTCTACAAACAGAAAAAGATACCTGCTAGCTTTTATATTAGCCACCGGCACAGTAAACAGCTATTGCTGTAAAGCAATGGCCACTAGTGTTCTTACCCGAACCACAAAACTGCTAAGTGCAGTTTCTGGTCAGCAGAGGGCTGCAGAGAGGTGTCACATTGCTCAAGAACCACTGAAGTCAGTTTGAAAGCAATAGCTTAAAGTGTTTAAAAGCCTTTAGTGTTGCTTTAAGGACTAAAGGAGTCCCATCAGATACCACAGATTTAAACTCTTAGCACTTCTCTCTCTCAGGCCCATGGACCTGGCTACCATCAAGAAAAATATAGAGACCGGTTTGATTCGGACCACTGCCGAGTTCCAGCGAGACATCATGTTGATGTTTCAGAATGCGGTCATGTACAATGGCCTGGATCACGACGTGTACCACATGGCTTTGGAGATGCAGCGAGATGTCCTGGAGCAGGTCCAGCAGTTTCTAGCGACCCAGCTCATCATGGAGACGTCAGAATCTGGTATCAGCGCCAAGAGCCTGAGGGGCCGCGAGGGTGCGCGCAGACAGGACTCTACTGACAAGGTGCTTCACTAGAATTTTGACAAAAGCAGAGAGTACAGAAGAAGAGACCAGGGTAAGGCATCAGGGCGACATGAAGGTTAGAGGCTCGCTAGCATAACGCATGATATCATGACAGCTACTGGTTTTATACGCCACGAAAATCATGTAGTCATCCAGAACCTCCTCATAAATCTAGTTAATCAAAAATGACACCAAGTTTCACTCTGATATTTCATCTCTTGGTTTGCATCATTAGGACATTTAAAAAAGGAGCGAAAGAGAATGGAATCAATAACTCACAATAAACAGTCTCAGCTTTTTCAGCACATTAACTGAAAAGAAGATAGCAGGTTCATTCCAAAGTTGCTTTAATGACAAAGGCTAAGAAAAATGTACGATGTGTGATATTTAACCCAAACTTCTGATAAGTGCCGGGTTTGGAGTAGCAGTCCAGTGTTTACACACCAAAGTAGAAAATGGTTAACTTTGTTCTGTTAATGCAGTTTAGCCAGAAATCTGTTTCCAAATGTATTCCAGCAGTAAGCTCATCTGTAGATTAGGTCAACGTTTATTTTCCTGCTCAGACCTCTGACCTCTGCATCGTTTCCCTCTTACAGGACACTGTGTCAATGTCCTCACCAGCCTTCCTCCTCTCTCTTTTTGTGAGTAATTATTTTTCTATTGAAGCCAGAAGATTTAAAGCAACACTAAATAGGTTTTCCACTTCTCTAGCACTGGCGCTAACACGAGCCAAGTGATACCAAATAAGCCACCAAGTAAAAAGATTAACACTGTTGGACATATTATTACATGTCCAGTAGCAACAAGGCCAGGTCACCATCAGTCCCTGATTTTATATCCTCCATCAGCTTCCTCAAACAAGTGTAGGCTGCGCCAATGCTCACTCTGGTTTTAGCTCTTTGCTTCACCTCCAAAGACCATTATCAGACAAAGAAGTTGTTTTCAAAAGACATATTTTAAAATTTTCTATCTTTATGCACAAAAAACTGTCAAGATCCAAATATGCATGCTGGATTTAAAATCCTGTCTTACTTTTACTTCCAGGCTCCGCCTTCATGCCAACAAAAAGGCAAAATTCTTCCTCTGATTCTTGGGCTTTTTAATGATGGTCAAAAGGCTGAAAAGGCTAACTGCTAGCATTTATATGAGCTACCAGCACAGTCAACAGCTAGTGCTATAAAGCAGGTATAACCTTGCACTGAACCACAAATCTTAAGTGTGAAAGAGTAGAGCTGGCTCAGAATGACCCCTGGACGCCTACCGGGGGAGGTGTTTTGGGAATGTCCTCCTGGCATGATTCCCCCGGGTCGTCCCAGGGCATTCTGGAGGGACCACATCTCCAGGCAGGCCTTGGCCTGGGAACACCTCAGAATCATTCCATTGGTGCTGGTAGAGGTTGCTGAGGAGAGGGCAATTTTGGCCTCAATGCAGGGGCTGCTGCCCCCATGACCCGGTTAAGCGGACAAAAACGGATGAAGACCTTCAGCTTTTTTAAAAAGATGAAAAGTTCAACATGGTTCACATTAATTTTGAGGTCCAGGCCATTTAAATACACACTGGTGAGACTCCAACAGATTTATGCCCTTTTTGGTTGATTTCTTTGTCTTTGGTTGTAGGATGGTGGCACCAGAGGGCGCCGCAGTGCCATGGAAGCTGACTTGAAGATGAAGAAATAAAGATCCAGTGTGGAAATGTTCCCAAGAGTGTTTCTGGGATGAAGTGGCAGACTAAGATTGTTGGTGAGATTCCCAGTCTGGACTTTTTACTCGATCGTTAGATTGACTAACTGTGATGTGGATACACTTCTTCCAAGAGACACGTTTGGACATGGGTCTGTATATTTCCAGATTCCTTTGGGGAATTTGGGTAAACTCTTCCTAGAAATAACTGCCGATCACTTTAACCCCCATCAAGCTGTGTACAGAACCAGTTCAACCAGTTGGAGCCATCTTCTCATTCAAAAATAAACCAAGAAGAGAGTCCCAGCATGGGTGTTGTTCTGCACATGAAGACAAAAGTACTTCCTCACCATTGGGTAGACACGATTCTGTTGAACCAACGGTCAAAGAGTCTGATTAGCTTTCATGTTTTATTAATTTAGTGATCAGAGGAAGCGTTTGTTGGTATTCAACTCATTTCCTGAAACTTTTAGATCATTTCACATATGGCTGTTTTAGTGTTGGGTTTATTTTGTTGTTGTGTACTTCTAAGTATATTTGTTTGGAGCTATTTTCAGTGCTTTAGAAAAAATGTGACAACAGCAGTTTTGGTGGATCCGGCAGCAGTATTAACACAATAAAAATATCTCCACAGTTCAAGAACCTTGTCTTGTGAGGTTTTGTGCTTGTGTTAATTTGAGTGGGATTAAGAGTTAGACCGCACACCACCTCTGTGTTTAATGTCATGTTTATACTTCTAAGGTCAAGAGACTCACTGCTTTCGGATGTAGGACCATCGATAACAAATATGGACTTGACTTGTTTAAACTTTCGATCTTAATTAAACTGACAGACTTTTTAATCTCTCCCAGAAGCTGCTGTCTCCTGGAGACACAGCTGTTCTAACGATTTCTAGAGCAAAAACATGCTGTTCATTCTAGAGACAGAGCTACGAGCCTCCAAGCCTTTGTGTGTTAAATTGTGATTATGGCTTACAGCTGATGAAAACGCCACATTCAAAATCTCAGACAATTGGAATATTGTGAAGAGGTTCAATATTCTAGGCTCAGTGTCACACTCTAATCAGCCAATACACCTGCAAAGGGCTCCTGAGCCTTTAGATGGTCTCTCAGTCTAAATTCAGTTACTGACATAAGCAGAGTTTTGCACCCTATTCTAATTTTTCCACCTTCACATGTATCCTCTCTGGACTGGGAATGCCCAGGAATCCCCCGGGAGGAGCTGGGGAGCGTTTTTGGGGAAAGAAACGTCCTGATTTCTCTCCTGGGTCGGCCACCTCCACAACCTGACCTCAGACAAATTACAGTGGTGATGTCACCCAGGAGCTCTAAATACTCACTTCTCTTCCTTAATAAGTGAATGTCATTCTATTAAAAAAAAAATCCAGTTACAGCTTAAAGCATTATTAGAAATTCAAGGACTCTCAAAACGTCACAACATCTGAGCATTTTCAAGGACTTCCCGTACCCGTAAGCCCAATTTCAGGTTCAAGGTGATGCTTATTGTGTAAACAAACTGGATTCTTTGAATTGATGTCGGTCCCAAACATCAGAGGAATCGGGTTCTTGATCGGCAGCTCAGTCTGAAATAAACCTAGACACATTTGTTGTTTGTTGTGATCTAATGCTGGCATTTATATAGAAAACAATATAATTGTTCATTTAATGATGCAATCACACATGCAGTACTCAATCACAACACAAATACTCATCACACGTCAGCTTTAAATCACATCTTTAATGTTCTGGGATTTTTGGCTTATAAATCTGCTAAATCTCTTCAGCTTATTTCCACAGGGACTGATTCCAGAACCCCACTGGTGTTTCCATCGCAGTAAAGGACTTATATACTTGTGAATAGAGGCCGACCGATATATTCAACTTTTTCTAGATCAGCCAAAATCATTTTTAAAAGCAGATTTTTTTTAATAATCAGGCACCTGTGTGGCCAACTGCCACCAATCCTAGACTGAAGAGAGGACCTGAAGGACCCCAACACTGTTTTTTTAATGTTTTGAGTTTGTTTTAGATTTCAAATTCAATAAATATTAAGAAATTTATTGAATTCATATTGCACACAGTGAGTGTTCAGTTGTCTTTCACAATCAATCAATGTGCTTAATAATTGGCTTTAGATATCGGCCATCGGCAACAAAATTCATAAAAAAATCGGTATCGGCCTCAAAAAGCCCATAGCGGTCGGCCTCTACTTGTGAACGCAGTGATTCTGAATATTCATGTCCATTTTACATTTATAGTCATCAATATGGCATTTGTCAAATAAATAAATAAATAAATAATATGCAACAAACTAACAGTCACTGGGATGCATGCAACAGTAACAAGATTAAACAACTGAAAAGTGCTGAAGATGAACCTGATTTTTCACCACGATGGTATCAGCTAAGGCAGATTGGCAGACTTGCATGGTTAGTGCTATTGTCAGCATGGGGGTAATTTGGGGCAAGTCTAAAGTAAGACAAGTTTCCATAATTCAATTCAAAAATACTTTAATAATCCCAGAGGGACGGCAGCAGTATCCCGCTGAGTACACTGCAAAAACTGATTTTTAAAAGCATCGGGTTTAGACATTGGATCTGATTCATCTAAAACGGTTCTGATCCGCAAAGGCAGCACTACTTGAAATAAGGTAAATATTCTTAAGTTTGATCACATTTTTCACCAACAGGTTAGGCAAAAGTTGCTTGACTAGTGGTTTTTATTAGAGTTGTATGGTTTTTGCGGATGAGAACTTTTTTTTTTTTTTACACCAAAAATTAAAAATTTGGCTTTTTTACTGAGTTGAAAATCAGACGTTGCAGTTTCTGACCTGAACGGACAAACTTAGCTTCTGATCAGAGGTCTGGTCACATCTGGCCAAGTTTAGATCTTCAGAGCTAAATCTTTAGAAAAGGGGTCGTACAAAGTAACAATTAGAAAACGTTTAGAAATTTAAGAGGAAAGACATTTTATAAAAACTTGTTTATGCGTGTCATTTAAGACCAGGTAGCCTTTTACACACCGCCTGTGCTCCGGTTCCTCGTAACCATTAAGAAACATCCAATAAACACTGGAGTGTGACTGGGAAGTTCACTGAACCAAGTGAAAATGTGACCCAACAATCTAAAGGACCCAGCAGAGACCTGGGTGCTCTGCTCTTATCCACCAGGGTGAGTTTCTGTAAAACAGCTTGTGTTGACCCCATTTGAACCTCTTCATCAGCGGGCGGGGTATTTGACAGAGCAAGAGGCTAAATGATCAGATTTGTAAAAGCTTATTTCACTACACAAATGTGCTCTGATTTGTCTAAACACGTTAGATCTTTGTACTCGTTTCCTACAGAAAAAAGATGAGCTCAACAACAATTTCTTAAACTACCAAATAAAGACGCCTTTTGATTTCAGCAGACACAAAAGTAAACACAGATAAACTACGAATCCGAAACGCGTGAACCATCCGACTCCCCCGTAGCCCCAAACGGAGATTACGTTTGTTAAACCATTTCTATAAGAAAGTCTGAAGGCTGTGAGACGTTAAAGTCTGCGCTCCGTGCCGCTAACGTCACAGCTAACATGCAACTCCAGTTTCTGCCACTGAAGAGAAGACAGAACGTTTCCAGCAGCAACAATTCCCACTGACTGCATTGTAACCCCACAAATGTCTTTAAAAAGTGGCCAGGTATTGTAAATTACACACTTTACTAAAGAAACATTTCCTCCACTTTTACAGTCCTCATTTCACTTTCTGCCGACCAACCAGTCGCTGCAGTTTCTCACAGTTGTCCAGCCTCATCGACTCGGCCTTCTGCTTTAGCCGTTCATCACGGTAAAGTTGTCCCAGGTTTGCCAGGTCTGACTCTGAACAGAAAGAGGAAAAACAGACGTTTATCAGACTCTTTTCTTATGACTTTCCGTTAAAGATCTATTCCACTAGTTTTTTTAAATTATTCATAAAAATAATAAAAATACAGATTCTCAGAGAACTCAGCCTTTAAGTCAGCAGCTTGTTAGCCTAACGCGTCTTAGCAAAGAGAAGTGGGTAGAATCAGAGGACGGGGAACAAGGACTCTGCAGGAATCTGCTGCTGGTTCCAGCACACTGATGCACACATGCAGCTCAAACTGGTGGTCCAACTCTATCATGTAATAACGAGTCTCTTCAGTTCTTTTTAGGAACTCTAGGTTTGGGTTTTTTAACCCTGGGGTTCTATTTGATAAAGGTCTGGCCCAAAAGGACCATTTTCTATATTATTTAATTCTCTTTGTTGTGGTTAAGCTGACTTACCTCTGAAGTATCAAGCAAGTTTAATAAATGTCTAAAAATAGAGAATTTAAAAAGGTCCTGATTTTTATGTACAGGTAGATTGTATTGTTGATACTCTTCTGTTCTGCTGGCATCGCTTTAAACTTACTGAAGTAATCGTAGTTTTCTAAACGACTGGAGATCCACTAAAGAAAATCACACATCCCTTCTGAACGGTGGTCGAAGCGATGAAAGCGGCCTGAACAAAATCCTACATCTGTTGTCAGGTATTCTGATCCTGGTCCTGCAGCAGGTTTCTTTACATGTTCCAGCTCCTTCTACAGATGTCAAACAGGATTTGGACTCATGTAAGGTCACTCCAGAACAGTTCAGTTTTTGCTCCTGATCCATGCTTGTGTGTGTGCTGTTGTGTTTTGGGTCATTTGCCTGTTGGGCATTGAACCTGGCTCCAGAAAGCCTTGGTAGTCTTGAGACTTCATTTGGACCCTGAACAGATGACACCGAGTACCAGACGCGGCCCCAGAACAGAACCGAGCCTTCTCCGTGTTCCACAGTAGCTCCAGAGCTCTTTTCTTTAGTAGCTGTGTTTTTGAACAAGGAGCAGACGTGAGGTCCCAAAAAGCTCCATCCCTGCCTTGTGTGTCTAACGGACAGAAGCTTTGTGCCACGCCAACATCCATTCAGTTTGCAATTATTTCAGTGATCATTGTGGGCTTTGGTTAGAGATGTGTACCTTTGACATTTGAATCAATAACGTATCAATTCCTGGCACCTAGGAATTGATACCGGTACCAATTTTCAATACATTTGAGTGTTTCATAATTTATTAAATCACTTTTGTACTTAAATATTTAAAAAATTTAAACCATATTTGATAAATATCATGATAAATAGCTGTTTGTATTTTATCATCGTAGTGTTGTACAAAATTCTTCAACATGAAAACTTTAACCACAACCGTTTCTAAATGATGCAAAAACTAAAACCCAGCTCCATGTACTCCTAATCCTCTCCTATGCCCTCTGGAATAACTCTGATGAGGAGAACATGCATTATAAACTACAAATGAAACTAAATTAAACTTTGACCCCAAATAACTGTTTATATTTTAATATTGTGGTGTTTCACTAACTAAACCAGCTCCACGGACTTCTTTCTCCTCTAGACAAACTGTGATGGTGGGTTTTTGTAGTAGGGATGGACAATATATCGGCATCAATATCGGTGTAGTGGATATTTGTCCATAAAACTTAAACAGCAATCGGTATTGGCCAGTGCTAGTCATTTTTTAACATATCGATATCGGTTCGATAAATAAAATCGGGCTGATATTAACAAGCGATATTTTTTCCATCTCATCTCCATTTGTTTGCCTGTTTCAGGTGTGTGTGTGTGTGTGTGTGTGTGTAATTGTTTAGTAATGTGAACAGTGAATGAAATCATCTCAGAAGCGTAAATGTGTGTGTTGTGTGTACATAATAACATAAATTCATCTTTAATAATTTTCATTCTGTACAAAATCTGCTGATTTTAGAAGCATTAATGTCAGCATATCGGTATCGGTTATCGGCCAGAACAGTAATCTTAATATCGGCATCGGCCCAAAAATGTCATGTTGGTGCATCACTACTTGTAGTTTTTTAAATTGCTAATTAAACTGAAGCAAACATCTTTACTGTGAACTAAATTTACTGCGTCTTCATTCCTGTTGCTGTTCTTTTTCAAACTATTGATTTTTTTCCTACTCCGAAGTCAAAATTTCAGAGTTCTGAGAAGTAAGCAAACGCACCATTAGCTGATGCTAACAGAAGCTAAAATATCAAGCTAACGTTATCTTAAACAGTTTAATTTACCTGCTGGAGCGGATTAGGATGATGCCTCACTTAGATCATCATCATCACCATCCAGTCACCCATCGCATTTACTGAGGCTTTCTCTCTGCCCTGCTACTTGCTGTTTACAGCTCGCCCGCTGCAGCTAACGACATTATGCTCTTACATGTGCTGCTGTCTATCTCAGCAAATCGCTGTCTCGCAAGTTCTCATGAATGAAGGAAAGGTACTGAACTCTATGGTACCAAACCAAGTTTGGTACCCATCCCTGGTTTTGGTACCAATAAATGTAAGTTCATTTTATTGAAATCTAAGTTTAAGAACTGATGCAAAAGTAAAGAACAATTGAAACGGGTCAGCCCGAGCTTTTGGATGATTACTTTTACACAGAGGAAAGCCAAGTCATACAGTGTAATGTCTAGAACTGAAAATAGGATAAAACATTATTAAATAGATTTGGATCAAAACCTGAGCCTCATGAAAATGAACATGTAACAAACTCTCCCCAACATCAGACAGCTGTTGGCCTACTTTGCTGTTTTTCCTTCCAGCAGCTGCTCTGGAGGTGCTCCACGTAGTCGCTCTCAATAGTTTTCTCCAACTCCTCCAGCGCTGCTCCCCGGTACTCCTTCTCAAAACTCTTGTCCACAAAGTACGGTACACCCATGTGCTGCGTTTCTCTGGACACCACCAGCCCCAAGGCCCTGCAACCACAGTCACAACACTTCACTCAACATAGTTTAAAGCAACACTAAAGACTTTTGAACACTTTAAGCTTCTGCTTTCAAACTGGTTTCAGTGGTTCTTGAGTCAAAAACTTGAGCAGCTTCATAGTAGCTACGTTTACATGGGCACAAGTAATCCGAATGAGCGGTCTATCTGATCAAAAACTCTTCATGTGAACATGTCAGTCGGAATACTCTGATCCAATAAGGCCCGACGGAATGAAATTCCATTCCAATTGAGAGAGGTGGTTCTGTCCAATCATCATTCCGATTGACGTCCATGTACACACTCATTCAGATTCTTGGAGTAGAATGATGCCCACTGCACGTGAGTAACTTCGGAGTGACGCCTTTCTGCCTTTGCAGCCACTCAGGACAAGTGGAAAACATGGTGGGAGGTAGACAGAAGTTATCCTGCTCTCCTCTCCTGTGGCGGAGGAGCAGTAGCATTACGTACCGCTGAGCCTGCAGCCTAGTTAAGGCGATCAGTAAAAACAAAAGCATGGAGGTAAAAATGCAAAGGTCCATAACCGGGGGGTGGGGGTGGGGGAGTGTAGGTCAACGGACAAAGCTAGAGAACTAGAAAATAAAATGCCAGGAGAAAGACATGCAGACAAGATAGTGTTTATTTACTTTTTTTTCCCAGGAAAGACAACTCTACGCATGCTCAACCTATTTAATGCTTGGTGAATGTAGGGATGGGCACCTTTGACATTTGAATCGATATGGTACCAATTCCCAGTACCTAGTAATCGATACCGGTACTTAAAGAGCAAGTCACCCCCAAAAAAAGTATTTTTTGCTGATAAACTATATAAATTAGTGTCTGATCGTGCTGCAGACACGTGTAGTCAATAGTTTTGCACTTTAGTGCATTTTAGTTAAAATTAAAATTTTCTGCCTAAAACTGTCCGTGTTGTGCCGTTGTCAGGTAAAAACTCTGCACGGCATTTGAATTTAAATCTGCCATTGCTATTGGCTAAGAAGTACACAGTGACGTTACATTATGTCACCATGTCGTTGTGAGCCTGTGTGTGTGTGTGTGTGTGTGTGTGTGTGTGTGTGTGTGTGTATTTGTTAGTGGCTCCGCCCTCTCGGTCTGCTATGCAACAGCATTTGTTGCATTTTTCAAACAGGAAGTGGGAGCCGAGTAATACTCTGGTAGGGGGTGACTTGCTCTCTAACGGTCCTAATTTTCGATACTATTGAGTGTTTAATAATTATTTAAACCGCTTTAATTAATAATAAATATGTATTATTTTCCCAATGTTTAACCAAATTTGATAAATATCAAGATAGATAACATACAAATGTTCATCATTGTAGTGTTGTACAGAATTCTTCAACATGAAAACTTTAACCACAACTGTTTCTAAATGATGCAAAAACTAACCCAGCTCCATGTACTCCTAATCCTCTCCTATGCCCTCTGGAATAACTCTGATGAGGAGAACATGCATTATAAACTACGAATGAAAGTAAAGCAAACTTGGATACTATACACAACAGTTTGTATTTTAATATTGTGGTGTTTCACCAACTAAACCAGCTCCCTGTACTCCTTTTCCTCTCCCTTCTTCTCTGGACAAACTGTGATGGTGGGTCCTTGTAGTTTTTATAAACTGCAAATTAAACTGAAGCAAACACCTTTGCTAAACCAAGTTTACTGCGTATCTTCATTCCTTTTGCCGTTCTTTTTCAAACCGTTTATTTTTCCTACTCTGAATTTGGAATTTCCGAGGAGAATGCGAACGCACCATTAGCTATGTAAACAAAAACTAAGCTAACGTTAGCTTAAACAGTTTATTTACGTACCGCAGAAGATTAAGATGAGGATGCCTCACTTAGATCATTGTTGCTGGTTTCATCATCACCCAGTTACCCACGCCATTATTTCTGTTAGTGTCCGTATAAACAGAGATTTGGGATTTACGATCAACCAAGACTCGAATCGGATAGGGGGGATTTGGCGCATGTAAACGTAGCTATTGGACATCACTCTGTAGCCCTCTGAGTACCGTCACCTGCACTGAACAACTTTATGGTTTGGGTCGGTACACCAGCGGAAGGTCTGTTTTACAGCAATGGCCGTTTACTTTACCAGGTGCTAATGCAAAGGCTAACAGTTAGCTTTTTTAGTTAACCGACCATCAATAAAAAGCACAAAAAGAAGAATTTTGCTTTGTTTGTTGGCATCATGGAAGAGCTTGGAAGTAAAAGTAAGAGACTAATGTCTTTGGAGATAGAGTAAACATTGGCGCGGCCTACGTTTGAGGGAGCTGAAGGAGGTTACTAAAACACATACTGATGGTGACTTGGAATTGTTGCGACTGGACTTCAATTCGATTCAATTCAATTCAAATTCAAAAACACTTTATTAATCCCAGAGGGAAATTGATTGCTGTAGTAGCTCAGGACAATAATAATAATCAAGTCGTCAAAGAGTTATTGTATATTACAATGGCTGTTGGCAAGAAGGATCTCCAGTAGCGGTCAGTGTTGCAGCGAAACTGAAGAAGCCTCTGACTGAAGACACTCTTCCGTTGTCGGACAGCCTTGTGAAGAGAATGCTCAGGGTTGTAAGTAATAATTTTTATCCAACAGTGTGGATCTTTTTACTTCTTGGTTTATTTAGCATCAGTCACTCCTCGTGTTAGCGTTAGCTTGTTGTTAGCGCTAGATGCAGCATGCTGTAGTGGGGTTGTTTAGGACAGTTGTAGAAAGAAGTGGGAATCTTTAAACCACGAAAAGTTCAGGTTTGATTTTAAACTCACGGCTTGTAGAAGAGACTGTAGGGCGGATTAGTGGCCATCATCTGAGTAAACACTGAAATAAGGATCAACACCAGCACGGGGAGAAGCTGCAGAAGAGCTGTGAAGGTGTTCTGTGGGAAGAGAAGATCAGCAAAAATGACCATTACAGTCTGTAGGCTGATTCTGAGGTAAACAGCCCATTGCGTAGGTGGTGTTGGTGCAGCACTAGTTAAACATATCAGAGCTAACTTATAGGTCGTACCCTAGTTGGAAGCTGTCTTCCAAGGTTCCTTAGTGGTTATGTTGATGATGAGGTTATGTTTATTTCACCTCCAACAGCAAATATCAACATGAGAATGTTTCATCAGGAATCGGTTCTTATGTTCAGTGAGTCACTGACCTGACTCTGGTTGTCCTCTACCACCTCCTCACGCCTTTCGTGAGCACGCCGACGACGAGGCTGATAGAACTGGGAGTAGGAGGTTCCCTGGTTTGTGTAAACGTGAACGTTTCCTGTAGACATTTCATACAAATATTACAATAATACACGTTGTTGACAACAATAATGATGTAAACTCCAGGTACTGACAGAGTTGATCTGTCTGCATTTGAAGTTGTAATCTGACCTAAACCAGCATTAGGACATACAAGTGAGTATTTGCTCATACAGGTGGAGGGTTTAATATCTGGTATCGTCTTCATCGTGAAATAAAATGTCACATTTTCTGCTTTTTTCCATCCAATCTGAACCATAAACAGTGTCATCGAGTCATGAGTCAAACAGGAAGTTTGATCAAGTTCTGAAAGGTTTCTCCCCTACATTAGAAAATATTACAAGAAACCCCAAAACAAACAGAGTTAAATGGAAGTTGGAACAAGGGTGAGTGTTGGACCTGGTATCAGGACATCCCTGAATACAAAGAACCCTTTCCAACAAACCTGTGGGGAACCTCCCTCCAAAGAAAATGTTGAAGAGTTCTTCAGGGGAAATGTCAGCCTCAAAATCTTTGTAGAAGGTTCGGTAGTGTCCAGAGCGACCGTGGCTGGAGGGCTGGGGAGTGGAGGAAGCTGAACAGTGATCTCCGTACTGATCATACTGCTGCCTCTTCTCAGGATTGCTTAAAACTGCATAAGCGTTACCTATTGCTGTTGGGAGAAAAGAGCAAACATGCAGAGTTAGCTTTAACTTTAGAAACGAGAGCCCCATCAGCACTGGGCCTGAGGAGTGTTTTTATCATTATTATGATTACGTTTTCCCGTGTTCTCTCAAATGATCAGAACAAGGATGTAAAGGAAACCTCAAAAATAACGTCTTGGTTACATTTTGTATTCAGTCCAAATTAAGAATGTCACCACAGCAAACTGACATTTGCATACCAACACTGTCAATTTCGGGGGCAGCAGTGGCTCAGGAGTCATAGCAGGTAATACAGTAATTGGAGGGTTGTAGGTTTGATCCTGGCTCCCAGCAGAGAGCGTGGCTGTTGTGTCTTTGAGCATGACTCTGCCTGCTAGTGGTGGTCAGAGGGACCGGTGGTGCCTGTGCTCGGCAGCCTCGTCTCTGTCAGTGTGCCCCAGGGCAGCTGTGGCTACATTGTAGCTCATCACCACCAGTGTGCGAACAGATGAATGACGCACTGTCTTGTAAAGCGCTTTGGAGTCCTCCAACTCTGAAAGGCGCTATACGAGCGCGGGTCATTTATCATTATCGATTTAACAGATAAAACCAGAAGCGGTGAGGGTAACTCATCACACACATCATGATTACTAACGGAGTCCACAAAATCTTGTGATTTTTGCTCTTCCTTTTAAAAGACTCAGTCCAGTGACTGAGGCCCAGAGGCAGAGGCTTAAAGGCACCATTTACTTGCTTTTAGCACCCCCTAGTGCCTGTTATTAATTCACCGTGGTTAAACCAATAATGAAACTCTTCTCCTCTCTGTGCGTTCATCTTTTTAACACCTTAATCTAACAGCTGACATGTCTCCCCAGCCTTCATTAGTGTCTACAGGAGCGATTCATAACCAAATCTAACAAACCAGCTTTGTTTAAGATCTAAAACGTGAAGGAAACATGCTGGAAGCAGACTCCAGCTCTACAGCTCCCCCCACCAGCAGGAATCGGACCGGCAATTCTGAACTTGCAAGTGTGACATTCTGGCCACAGAGGGTGGTGGGATCTGAGTGACATTTCATTAACCCAGTAAAGGGCCATTTTAGCACATACTGGCTCAAGAAAACGATTTTAACATATGCAAAGTTGTCTAGTATGCCTTTAAATGTTAATAAATCAGGGGTTTCAATTGTATTAAAATACTTTATCATACATATGTCAATATTGAAAATGAACTCCTACAATCACAATGCAAAGCTTCAAAACCTTTCTCTTGCTTGAGCGCAATCAAACTGCACGCAGCCAGAACACGTGTGTTGTTCCTGAACTAGCCCAGACATTTACTAGTTACCTTTGAATGCATCTGTGGCTCCGGGGGCAAAGTTCTTGTCAGGGTGAAACTTCAGGGCCAACTTCCTGTATGCCTTTTTCAAATCTTCATCACTGGCGTTCTTTTCAACACCAAGGATTTCATAAAAGTCCCTGCAATTCTTTATCCTGCAATAACAACACATGTTGGAAGTCAGAATTCAGGTCTGTAGCAGAGAAGCTCTCTCTGGTGATCCCACTGAAGTGAGCTGTACATTTACAGAGATCCTTTCATCAGCATGATCTCTACAGAACCTGAAAGACTTGAGATTTAAAGGTGCATCTGAAAGAGGATCTCAGCACCTGAGAACACTCTGACGCTGTTCTTCGGTGTACGTCTTCTTCTCATCGCTCGTTCCGTTGCTCTTTTCCTGCTCTCCAACGTCCTCATCTCTCCATCCTGCTGGTGGAGGGATGTGGTTTGCTTCTGCGAATGTGTTGCCTCCGTTTTTCAGTAAGGCATCTATCAACACTGAAATAAGCAACAAAAGCATGTTGGTCCTTTCAAACAAATGTCCCACACAGTGGCAAATTTGGTTTCTTTCAATCTGCTGTGCACACAATTTGCTGTAAAACAAACAAAAAATAAATCAAGTTTTTTCTCTTGACAGACATGTTTCATTTCAATCAAAATTGCACTGAAATCTGTAAAAACCAATGCGTGTGTTCTCATTTCTCACATGAAATTCACCTATTTGAGTTGTTTTAATTATCATTCGTCCATCTGTATGATGTTTGAGAGTTGTATCAATAAGGTGAACTGTAGAATGAGCTGTGTCATGGGCCTAGGAGGAAATGTCTTGTGATCCATGTTCTGATTACTCTGTAACTGCAAAAACCAGATCAGGTAACTGGGATGATGCAGCGCTGGTTTCCAGTCTGCGGTGCTCTCCAGCACTGAGGGGGGAAGGGAGTCCCCAAACAAACACCTAAACGTCAACAGCAAGCCTTCAAATATAGAAAGATTTTAAATCTGTAGCTATTTTTAACCCTCGCTAATCCGAAAACACATTTCCAGCAGGTTGGTAAAAGTTACTTGTTCAGCAAGTCAGGTTGCCACAGCCGAATGTGCGTCAGCTAATTTTACCTCTGGCCCGGGTGCTGGGGTGAACATTCTGCGCCTCATATAGCAGCTGCAGCGCCCGGTCTTTTCGCCCCGACCGTAAACACACCTTCGCCCTTTCTATGAGCCGGTCTGCTTCTTCTTTGTCCATTTCGGTGCTGCGGGGCAAACTAACCGCGGTCAAGAAGGGTTTCTCCCGCAGCAAAGTGAGTCAATATCATGGGAAGCGGACGAGAGGATGAGCCACTACGGCTAACGATATATAGCCGCTAGCTTCGGTTACAGACAGCTGCGTAATGTTAACCAGGCGCGAGCCTGCAGTCACCCAAAGTGCGTCCCGTTATCCGGTTAGCAGACGTTGATTGATGTCCGGCGTGAACGGATCTTCAGTCAGGACATTTTAAAACAACGGAAAGTTTTTAGGGACAGTAGTTTGGGTTTTAGCGTCGTTTAAAGGGACATCTTTTTAAATGACTGGACACCCCCACCTCTCCCGATGGACAAAAGGCAGAAGCGAGAGCACGACGACGTCACTTCCGGTGTAATGAGTAAAATCCATCATCATAAAATGCATCATAATATATATATATATATGTCGATGGTAAAATCTGTATTCAGGCACTGTTTGAAGGCAAGTTAGATGATTATATTTTGTGATACCTCATTCTAATTAAAAGCTTTATGCTATAAATCCAGATGGTTGTGTCAAGTAGCATCAGCAGGTGGAAGAAACAGAAGAAGCTGCTCTGTTGATGCTCAGAGGCGGTCTCTGTACAGGATCTGCTCGGGTGCAGGATCTGCTCGGGGTCGCCGATGACGTCACATTACTGCAAATCTACTCGGCTTTCACACATAAGTTTTGGAAAGGCATCAGCAGTTTTGTTAATAAATTCTTGTTTGTTAACACCTAAATGTTTTCTTTATAATTGTAATTTGTTAATAAAACACCATATTGTCTTTGTTTTGTAAAGAATGTGAAACTGCATAAAACCAACATCGGACTGACAAAAAAAAAAGAACAGTTCTTATTTGTGAATCTGTTTGTATTAATGTGGAGTTCGTCTGTATATTTCCTTAGTTGTTATCTAAATACATTCTTTGACTCAAAATATTGCTTGGTGTCTTTCAGTAAAGTAATTATATTTTATTTTGCCCCATTTCATCAACATCAAGAGCTTTTGAGGGTCACGTTTATCATTTGCTTGTATTTTACATTTCCTTTAGAAATTCATCACATATTTTCTCCAAAAAGTGTTGATTTTTGTACTACAGGTCTACAACCGCTAAGACTACGACCGCAAATTTGTTCTGACCAATCAAAATCATAACGTGATAACGTAACTTCCGTAAGCTTCATGTTCAGCCAATCAACTACTTTGACGTCATCGGCAGTCGAAGGACCCCGAGCTGATCCTGCACCCGAGCCGATCCTGTACCGACAGCGGACATACGGTTGGCAAAGGTAGGGCAGGTGATTGCCTTGGGCCCCAATCAAAAAGCCCGTGATGATTTTATTTTGTTTTTCCAAAATAAATTACATCATCTGATAAGGTATTACTGTAGGCTGCCTCATGTGAAATTCCTGCTTTTACATGCAGTGCCATAAAACTGAATTATTACCTTATTTCAGCTGAAGTCGGATCTTTTAAATGCATGTAAACACCTTAGTTTGGCAGAAGTAAAACTGAACTGGACAACTAATTAAGCTAAGGTACCCAGATAATGTGGTTATGTGAACAACATCCTAGCTTAGCTGAGTTTTTGACCAGCTTGGGTACTCACCCTGTCCAGAGATTTGGTGTTTCATTCAGAACTGGCCATGGATGTGTCTCTGCAACACTTAAACTGCTGAATGACATCATATGTGCCATTGACAATAAGGAATGTTGTGTGGCTGTGTTTGTTGACTTAGCTAAAGCCTTTGACTCTGTGGATCAAAACGTCTTACTTAGCAGGCTCAAACATCTAGGCCTTCCTCAGGCATCCGTGGCATGGTTCAGAAGTTACATCTTAGCCATAGGCAAACAGTGAGAACAGAGGGTTACCAATCTGCTCCTCTACCTCTATCTATGGGTGTTCCTCAAGGGTTAGTACTGGGCCCAACCTTATTCAAAATCTATATTAATGCATTCACTGCCATTAACAACTAAAGTCATTGTTTTAGATCCATACGTATATATACATATATACATACATATATATATATATATATATATATATATATATATATATATATATATATATATATATATATATATATATATACATATATAATCTGTAGAGAAAAATCTTTGTTCTATTGCTTCTCTTGGTCTAGATTTCTAGGCTGTTCAAATGGCATGTTTGCAGGAAATTCAATTAATCTAGTTCCAAACCACAACAAACAATTTGTTCATGCATATTTTATTCAAGAGTAAAAAAATGTGATTTGTCCCATAGGGCATGCTTACAATTGTGTGTATTATTCAGGAAGTCAAATGCCAAAACATATTTCCATAGATAAAAAATGTTGCAAGATAAAATCCATTATATTTCTTTGTCGAAGTATGCATTTAGACTAAACGAGAACCAGAAACAGAGGATGAAAAGAACCATCAGCTAAATTGTAACAATAATAATAAGAATAATAATATTAGCAGTAAATAGAACCAGAATACAATGTTTCCTGTTAAATGTGCGACACCTGATTTTCTGTGTGTCCTGTTCATTTACATTTGAAAACCATGCTATCATGCTTTGGCAGCCTGAAAAGTTGCTTTTCACTGAGAATATATTCATTCACACTATAGAACATTTCCTGTACATCAGTACAACAGAAAAAATATATATCACAAGGCTTCACACCTTAGAAGGGCATCTCTGCATACAATAAACCAATATAAAATTAAAAGCCATGGTGGTAAAAAAAATGTAAACAAAATAATTATGATAATAAAAAAAATACCAGAAAGTGGACCAAAAACAATCAAAGGAAGCCTATTAATCAAATGTTATAAAACAAGACAAAACTACAAATTTAATTAAAAAAAGATAAATTAATTCAAGTTTACTATTTGAAATACAACTAACACGATTATAACCTCACGTAACAATAGGAACTTAATTGCATGCATTGATGCGTTCCATATCATAGATGCTGTGTTAAGTCACTTTTGTCCATCTATAATTCACATACCTTCATCACTGAAAAGAAATATGTCATGGGATCTGAAAAAATATTAAACAACGAGAAGTTCTAGAAATGTGTTGCTTGTGTGACACAAAGTCAAAGGTTCATCGGTGTTTATTCTAACAACTTCAGTTTTTGACTTCTGTTTTACAATTCTGCAAAGCCACATGGCAGCTATGAAACCATATCTGACCGTTTATGAACATGACTGTTGAATGCATTAGCATCACAGTGAATTTTTATATCTTTTTTTGTTTGACCTCATCTTACTCCATAATTTATCCTGATTTTTATGAAGAAACTTGAATAATCCTGGTTTATTATATAATCGGTTGCATTTCTAAAAAGTTCTTCTTAATTGATTCCTGACCAATTCATTTTAAAAGCGTTGCCAAACTGAATTCTGATTGGGACTTTTTTGGTGGGGAATGTCAAACTAATAAAGGATCTAAACCTGCAAATTTGAACCTTGTTTATTTTTGCAACATTTAAAAATGCATTTCTAGAACTTCCTGTTTCATCAGACTCTTCTTTTTTTGCATAAGCATAAAATCTTCAAATGTTCTGCTCAGCAAAAGTTGTAAAAACTCACAAGTTGCTGATGTGCACGTCACCCTCTGATCTCACTATTTCACTAGTAGCAAGCAGGTGGGAACAAATAAAATGGTGTCTCGTTAGTGGGGTATATCCCGTCGTTCTTCTGTTTTCCTTTATGATCCTGGAACCGATGCTGATGCAGAAGTAAAGTGAGATGATCCACAGTCACCCTCAGAGTGAACACAATTCCATGAAATGAACCGATTTAGTAGTCCTGTGAGGTGAAGTGGGTTTATATGCCATGCAGTTCTGGAGTGAAGTGTTTGAGCAACTTTTGAAAGCGAGGTAAATAAATTTTTAGGATGCTGTGGATAGAAACAAAACCCACTGAGAGTCACTGTTTAATGAAGGGTGATGTCTATAATCTGGATGTTTAATCTGAGGTAATGCTGAGGTAACGCTCCTTTCATCCTCTCTCCTCTTTAATGCCTCAATGAGGTACGTCCTACTGAGAAGTGACTGACTGTAAAGAAAAGAGGAAAGAGGTGCTGCTGGAGATTACTAAGGTGTTAAAGGTGGACTCTGGTGTGTTTTTTCTCCATTGTGAGCACACACGAGTACCTCTTTTCTTGCAGGATGGCAGCATCTTACAGGTAAATCAATAAATGAAAGTCCACTGGTAAGATGGATCACTGCAGATCTAAAGAGGCTTCACTGTTTGCCTCCTTGCATGTGCTATGACCTTATACGAGCAAAACAGTTAGATAAAGATTACTTTCCTCTTGGAGTGCATTTATGAGTGACTCTTAATAAATACTTTATAAAACAGTAAAACGATTGTTGTGTGGCATGGATGTTGCAAGTATTTCTTCCGTCAGGCCCTGTGATGAAGGAGCACACGTGGGTTCGCACGCAAAACAAGCCTGTCCCCAACAATCCAGTCTGTAGTTGACCGGAGAAAGGCAACTACAGCCAGACACAACTCTCAGCCACTCCTAGCTGCAGCTCATGGGTCTCTCCTCATCCCTGCCCTTCGATGCAAACCCCCTCCCTCCCCCAACAGTGCAGTGACACGCTGTCATGAAATAAATGACCTGTCCCCCATTTTTAGTTTTGCTGCAGATTTCATGTTCACTCATGTAGGCCTGTTTTATGTCTAAGTTCTGAGGCCTGAATTTCCGATTAAGCAAAAGTCTGGCTGCACGGTGCAGCGGTGGCACACGTCCGAGGCTCAGACAGCAGCATCACTGGATGTTGCTGTTGTCTTCTGTGCCGTTGGCCTCTGACATATTCATCTTGCCCATGGAGTGACCTACGTGATTCACCCCATCCCTGCGGGGCGGCATGCGCTCATTGATGCGGTCTAAGCCCTTCGCCTCCTCAAAGCTGGTGATCTTGTGCTGGGGGGAGAACCCACGGATAGCTGAGGACGAGAAAACAAATGGAAAGGAGTTAGGATCTTGTAATGAGACAATCTTAGAACTTATGTGCACATCCCCTAATGCCGGCTTTCCACTGGACGTGTAAGTGGGTGTGTGTTTTTCCTGCAAGCTCTCTTCTCACCGGGAGTGTTTCAGATGTGAAACAGCAGCTAAAGTGTTCCACACAACTGGTCCAACAGTTCACGTGACAGTAGCGAGTAAAAAGATGGCAGCATGTATCCAGAAAGGTCTGTGCTTTATTTTCTGTTTAATTTACCCCGGCTACGTGGGTTCCATGCTTAATGGTGTTCTTTCCTTTACTAGTTAAAGGCATACTAAGCAACTTTTTTATAGAACGATTTTGAGCCAGTATGTGCTAAAATGACCCTTTACAGGGTAAATGAAAAATCTCTCGGTCCCCTTTGCCCTTCAGGAGCAGGACACCCCGTTTGCACCAGACTGCTGCCCTGAAGTCTCACAAAGTCACGCTTCACAACAATTCATGAGTAAAAGTGGCCACACTGGGAGTGAGAGCTCAGAGCATGGACGTAATTTTGGGGGGGACAGGGGGGACATGTCCCCCCCACTTTTTCCAAAGTCAAGTTTTGACCCCTGCACTTTTTACCATCCAAAACAACATTTCGCTATATTAAATTGACACTGGTTGAGCTCTAGGACCAAGCGGAAAACAACCATTTGTTTTGAAGCCTGTTTCCCATTAGAGCATACTGTAAAGACCCCCCGTGTCCCGCCCACTTCTAAAGGGAAAATTACGTCCATGGCTCAGAGACATGATTCCTGCATGTTTTACAACTTCAACACAACTGACTTCTGTATCTTAGTGATGAACTGCTTCTGTAGAAAATAAAAAGGGCAGAGGAGACATTTCAGCAATCAAGCCTGATTTATGCTTTTCCGTCAGCTCGAGTGTGGAGTCGTGCACTTGCTTTGATGAAAAGTTTTCCCTGCAGACTTCTCTGTCACCTGGGGAGGGTTGCAATGCAGTGTCCCGCCAGCGTCATTTGGAATTCTAGGATGTCCAAGGAAGGTCCCGCCTTTCTCACTGATTGGCTACAAGGGCTCTCCTACGATTGGCTATTTCATGTAAGAGGAAACTGCAGGTTTTTATGTTTACAGACAGATCTTGAGGAGTTTTTTGAAGAAAATGAAAAGTAATCGCTATAAAAAACATCCTTTCCTGATTTACAACAAAGCAGTTTCAGTTTCTTTCATAAAATAACCTGAAAAATGTCAAATGTGAACTTGTAATAAATTTAGCTGCGTTTTATCACACTGTAGACTGATGACTCTGTTGACTCTACTGGGGTTATCTTATTGCATAATTATTAGGCTATCCTATGTCTCCACTTAAATAGGTTGAGGCTGTTTACAAGTTGGAGCACATCTTTCATGATCAGATTAAATGTGTATCATTTAATCAAAAATTAAGGTAAAGCTGATTATGATTTTCACCTGTTCTCACCAGTTTTCATTATCCTACTAAATAAACAGACCTGATGCACACAGCTGGGCAGAATAGGGCAGTTTTATTAAACTTCAGACCCAGGTTACAGGACAAAATGATTATTATAACGCTAAGTTTACATTTTATTTACTAAATGCTCCAAAACAGCTTTCTGCTGGTAGCAGAAAGCTCCTCTCTGGTAGTCTGCACTTAGCGAGGACAGCCGGTTTGCTGCTAAAGGAAATAGCCAATCGTAGTAGAGCCGTTTTAGCCAATCAGAGGCAAGAAAGGCAGGATCTTCCTTGGACATCCTAGAATTCCAAATGCGTCCCGCCAGGACAACAGAGGGCGTAGCGCACTTATGAGGTATCCTGCCACTATTGCAGTCACAGATCTGGTCCACGATAGTGTATTTACTATTGTGTTTACATTGTTTTAATGTAATTCAGAGACTTGTAACATGGACAAACTTGTACCCCATTTTCCTCCACTTCTTCATGCGACCGGCACGTCTAAACCATCGACATATAAATACTGGACAATTCATTTCCATAGACTCCAATAACACGTTTTTGAGGCCAAATGGGAGGTGGCCACCACCGCCATTTTGACCATGTCACAGGTTCCGTCAAGCCCAGACAATTCCACAAAAGGGAAGAGAGGAGGAGCTGAAGGTGGGGCTGTAAGGCTGGGATCAACTGACGACACCCAGTCGAACTAGCTACAAGCTAACCTGAAGCTAACCCAAAGCTAATGCGGAGGTGGGAGCTAAGCTAACGGAGGTAGCAACCTAGCTACAACCGGAGTTAACTGTGCACAATACCAGAGCTTCTGAGTCAGAGGTACACCGGGCTGACTGCTGGGTAAAACCGGGTGGAACATAGAGGTCTACGAGAGCTCCACAAGCCGGCAGCCGCACAGCAGACAAGCGCCGCTGCGATTTGAGATGTGCAGAAATGCCGCTGGGGAGAACCGGGTGGAAAGGCTTCCATCCCAGAGCTCCACAAGCCGTCAGCCCGCGCAGCACACAGGAGCCGCGATCAGACAGAGATGCGCTGAGCTGCGGGGAGGCGAGAACGGGTGGAAAACATCGGTCTCCCGAGAGCTCCACAAGCCGATAGTCGGAACCCAGCTCCACCATCATGTTATATTTCAACCCATTTTCTAAAGTGCAGCATTATGTTAAATGCACTGGGTTTTACCCTATTACATTTAAATTTCATGGTTAAACAGTACATGTTAAAATCTAAGCTCAGCTCCGCAGTGACCTAAAATACATAAATATAATTTTACTTACCGAAAAAAATGAAGTGGAGACTCCTTGGACGCTCTATTAGTGCAATTAATACCACAGCAAGTCATTTTGTCCAACAATTTCACAAAAAATATCCAAAAAAGAACACACAAACATTGAGACTCAAAATCCCAGAGCAGTTCCCAAGCCAGACCGAGGCTCTACTGAGGCCTTTCCACGGAGCTAGCTCTGTGGTCACGTGGGTCTGATGCTCATTAATTATACAGAATTTTAGGCTTTTAATACACTTTAACAGAATAGTGAGAAAAAAATTCACCCCCCTCAGAGTTGTCATGAGTGTAAACTAGATCATTTAAACCAAAAACATGTTTTGGTACTCGGCTGTAAACATGTTTATTTCTGCTGTGAAATTGGTATTTTTAACACGGGAGTCAATGAGGATTTGCTCGCTTCTGAGACCAGCCCCCAGTGGATGAGGGTGGAACTGCAATTTTTCGTACTTCCGGGTTGGCCTCAATTTTAGAGCCGCATTGTGGGGGCTTGGTCTAAACCCACGTTTTCCTGTCATTTCCATCCACGAATAAAATGCTTGCTGTGTATCTTTGAACTCCTTCAGTCACAGGTGAATAAATGTTCATATTTTCGGCCTTTTTTGATCGGTTCCTTGTCAGCTGCTATCTTATTTTTTCAGGGGGCAATGGCAGTAATGTTGACAAATTTAAAGGTAGCAGCATCCTGACCAATCACAGGCTTGCGGTCTCCTTCACTTACGACAGATAGTTAAAAAGCTTGGTATGTCTAGGTCAGCCTCTGCGAGCCCTTCAGAGAGCCCTTGCGTGAGGCATGATGGCGTTGCGTGTATAGTATAGATTAGGTTTAAGATTAAATACAAGCTTATAGCACTAGATCAGGGGTCGGCAACCCGCGGCTCTGGAGCTGCATGCGGCTCTCTGTGCTTTTAAGATAATGAATTAATTTTTTATTAAAATGTATAATTTACTAAATTAATTTATTATCTATATGTCAATTCTGAATGTGAAGATTGTCTGTGTAAACCTGAACAGGTCCAACCCGGTCCCACGTAAGACCGGGTTGACAGGTCACCTGCTTGTGTGTAATCAAATGTCTCTATAGGCATTTTCTGAGCTGAAGAGGATATGAGATTCTGGACTTTTGCCTCAGACAGGCTCATGGATGCGTCACAGCGTCGCTGCCACATTGGAGACAGGAACAAGTGCTATTCAGCCAAAGTTTCATAATCAGGGAACATTTTCTGAGTGACAAGTCTCTCTGAGAGACAGGGTTTGGAAAACACTCCCTTCAGTCAGAGGAATCTTCCCACTTGTGCTCTGGTTCTTCTGCTGCCTGTGACCAACGCGCTCCAAGCCCCTCACATCTTTAGCTCGCTGTCCACCTTACGTGTGCGCTGACAGTGAGCTGCGCTGAGCTCAGTGTCCAGTAGTTTGCTAAGATGTTCTTTTCTGACTCACAGTGATGCAGGAGACTGTTCTGTTCTGGTCCTGATGGACCTGACTGCAGCCACCGCCGACCGTCACCTGCTACTGGAGAAGCTGAGAGACTGGGTAGGCCTATCAAGCCCTGGGGTCTCATTTATAAAACATTACGTAGAATCCTTACTAAAACCGTACTTAAGCTCAGACAGAAAAATGTACTTACGCCAAGTAGGTTTGTGATTTATAAAACATGGAGTACGCACAGCTTCACGCAATCTCCGCGATATAAATCAGAAACTTCCTAGGAATGTGTTCAGATGTTTTTTGATCACATCCCGCCCTCAACACGCCCACTTTCTGCCATAAATGGTCGCTGCAAAGTGCCTTGTGGATTTATGCATATGCAGAAGCCTGCTCGTTGCAGCATTCCACCATTAACGATGGCGACCACAGATCAAGGAAGCGCAGTATCGCCGAAGCAGAAATTGAGGTACTTGTGGGTGAGGTGGAAAAATGAAAGGAAGTGCTTTTGCAAAACAAATAAGAGAAAATCCACGGAGTGGCACAGCGTTTCTGAAGCCATCAATGCTGTGAGTTCTTCAGAGAGATCTGTGGCAGATATAAAATAAATGGTCTGATCTGAAGGTGGAGGCAAAAAAAAAAGGATGCTTTGCCACCGCCCGTGTGTGTGGCACCTCGGATCCCCCACCGCTCGCCTTTAGGATATCAACAGCACTCGGACCGGCAAGCGTGCATGGAGAAGGAGGGAGACTGGTAATGTTTAAGCCTTTCATTAATACAGATCTAATGTGTCCGTCATTAAAATATAAAGCAAAATCAAATCTCATTGTGTCCCCGCCAGCTTGTTCTGTGTGCGCACAAAGCGGTACAAGTGATAATGCTGCTGGAATTCATAATTGTTTCCTTCTCAGCAGCAGCACTGCAGGTGCTCTCCATGTCCAAAATGTGCGTAAGCAAGGTCCTTGGTCAACTTAAAGTTAGGCACATTTTTCCGCTACATTTTATAAATCCCAAAGTTTGCGTGGAAAGTTGCTCACGCAGTTTTCCAACCTTGTTTTGTGTGTAAGCAAGCTTGATAAATGAGGCCCCTGCTCTGAAGTGGTTCTCTGGATATTTGTCTGAGCGTTCTTTCTCTGTGGCCGTCTCCAAGTTTAGGTCAGCTTCCTCACCCACGGTGTCCCACAAGGTTCTGTGCTGGGGCCATTACTCTTCCTCCTCTATCTGCTTCCTCTTCAGCACATCTTGAGCTCCTTTAAAAGAATCTCCTACCATCTTTATGCAGATGACATCCAACTGTACATCTCCTTTAAGCCCCATGAGATGTCTAAGCTGCAGTTGTTACACACCTGCTTAGACTCTATCAGCCTGGATGGCTGGGAGCTTTCTTCAGCTGAATGAAGATAAGACTGAGATCCTCATCTGTGCCCCAGACAAGCTGGTTCCCAAAGTCAGATTCTCTCTTAGTCAGCTTGCTTCTCACACCAAACCTTCTGTCAGCAATCTTGGTGTGACCTTTGACCCAGCTCTCACCCTGGATTCTCATGTCAGTTCTCTTGTTCGCTCTTCCTTCTTCCATCTCAGGAGCTTTGCTAAGCTGAGTCCCATTCTGTCCCGCTCTGAACTTGATACAGTTCTCCACGCCTTCATCTTCTCACGCTTAGACTACTGTAACTCTCTTTTCACGTGTCTGAGCAGAACCTCCCTGAACCGTCTACAGGTGGTTCAGAATGCTTGTGCTCGGCTTCTGACCAAGTCCTCCAAACACACCCACGTCACCCCGCTTCTCCTCCAGCTTCACTGGCTGCCAGTCAACTTCAGGGTTCATTTCAAGATCCTGGTTCTGGTCTATAGGGCCTTACATGGACAAGCACCATCTTACATTGGTGATCTTCTTAGTCCCTACATCCCCAGCAGGTCCCTGAGGTCCAGTGATCAAAGCCTACTGGTTGTGCAGCACCAGACTAAAGACCAAAGGTGACAGATCATTTGCTGCTGTGGCCCCCAGACTCTGGAATTCTCTCTCCCCCTGAGCCTGAGATCAGTGGACTCAGTGGACTCCTTTTAAAAAAAGAATCTCAAGCTGGCTTTTGCATGACCTTCATCACTATCCTCTCCTTTTCCTGCTCTTATTCCACCTTTCCCGGGATCAACTAATTTCCCTCTTTCCTATTCATTTTTATTCATTTGTTTTGAAAGTTTACAGATGATTTACACTTTTTTATGTTTGGCTTCCTGTCTGGCCTTAACTGCTGAGCTTAACACATCCTGGAAGTGTAAATATAGTGAAGCAACACGTCCCTACGTTCTGGGACACCTCCAAAATGTCATGCCTCCACAACGACAGCTAACTGTTGCAAACTATGCTTCACGAACATTATGCAACACTTATGTGTTCAGTGGAAAGGCCAGGTAAAGTACCTAAATCTATAAAGATTTCTAATGACAAACGTAAAAATTAAATGTTTCAAATGTCAAGTTGACCGATTAGCATTCCTCCTTTAAAATTCACACACCAGGATCCACTTGAAACTACGTTGATGATAATTCTGTAATCTTATGGCTTACATGTTTATGTGCTTGGGTTATTTCCTATTTTATAAACTGTTCAAACATGTAAGGAAGAACAAACTAAATTCAGCCACAAAACACTTTAAACTTACTATTTGGTTGATGCAGGATTACATTTCTACTTCTATAAATGAAGATGTGCATGAGGGAAAAAAATACTGCAGATTTTTAGCTTTTACATTACAAGATGCATATTTCATGTTGATGCTCTGGTCCTGTTCTTGTGCATGCAACGCTTTTTAGAGCCAGATGGAGGCCATTTACAAGCCAAACCCAAAACAATGTTCCTTAGTCATGCATCTCAGAGCAGCACTCCACTTTGCAACGGTTTTAATTTATAATGAATCTTCCTTGAGACGTTCAAATGTTGCATCTTTATTTTATTGCTTGCCATGGCAATGCAAAAGGTGGGCCATATTGTTTTTGCCTGTGTGTGTGTGTGAATGTAAGCTCTAAAGCAACAATATATAAAGAGAGGTGGGAGAAGGAAGCACCGGTTTACCTTCTCTGTCCTCATCATGCGGCTCGATGGCTTCAATGGCTTCAATGGTGGCTGAAGGGGGAGGAGGAGGGGAGCAGGTTACTCCTGATAAAGCCATGCAAATGCATCATGCAGCCCCAGGGAGAAGGCAACTCATGTTTTGGCCTGATGAGCTGAACATGTTCATTGTCACTGAAGCCAAAGTCAGAGGAGCGCCATGCACTAATATTGATTGAATTAGTGTCAGTCTGGGGTTAGAAAATTCATTTAAAAAGTAACAAAGATCGATCCACAAAGACTGACAGAGATATGAGACAATGAAGAATGATGGGATGAGATGAGCGACAGGTTTAAAATCTACTCTAACTACTGAGATGTCCTAGTTTTGTGCAGGTGGAAGACCCTGATCCTTCCCAGATTTCAAGGTTTTTAATGAGGTAAATTGATGTAGCTGTTGTTTAAACAACAAATTATTTCCAAATGTTCAGGAAAGAAGCTTAAATGCTTTATGTGGTACAGCGGTGCCCAACATTTATGCCACCTAGACCAAAATCACACAAAAGCACCCGCAGCACACCAATAATTTAATTTTAAGAGAAGAAAAGTTACTGTGGTTTTTTAAAATTAATTTTACCTGTTGAACAATTAAGCAAATGTGCATTTTTAATGAAAAAGAGCAAATTATTGTGACTTTAGAAAGAGGATCTATAAATCACTTGCCTGCAGTCATGCGCAGCATTAAATCACCACAAAGCCCCATGCAACACTTTGGACGCCCTTCATTTAGCAGCATCCTGTTATAAATGACTGAAAAGTGGCCTGCACCTGTAATAATCATTCATATTCAAGGTCACATTATATTAGAATGCCTATTGTCCCTAAAAAGTAAGTCAGACTTTTTTTCATTGATTTTTTCTTGGAGTGGACATCCAAGAGTAAACATCCTCTCCAACTTTGTTATTGTTTTCTGAACACGGCGTTTTCCAAAACATTTCTGATGATTTGGCAGTGCCTCCAGACACAAACACCTCCCTAGGAGCTGGACACAATCAATAATTCACCGTCTGCTGCTCTGGCACGTTTCAGACGTTAGCTGACCAATCAGAGCTGATAGGGTCTCGCCTGCAGAAACTCAGACCAAACCAAAGTCCAGGTCAAAGACGGCTCAAATGATATCTTAATCTAATCAACCTGGAAAAGCAGATCCCATTGGTGTCAAACTCCTTTGTTTCAGTAGATTTGAAAAGACAGAAGAGAAACAGACGTATTTTGGTTTTAAAATGACAATAAAAAAGCCGTATGCAAGCAGTGCGAGAGATCAGGGGCTAGTTTTAGGAATACTAAACTCAATATGATGTGGAAAACTGACATCTGAGTTCACTGAGAATGTTTTGCAGTTTTTTGCCACCAGGAGGCGGGAAATAAAAGCCTGTATGTTGGCTGTTCTTCATTTAAGATAGCGAAGAAAGTCCCTCTGAGATTAATAAAGTATCTTTGAATTGAATTGAATTGAATTGAATTGAATTGAAGAGCTAAGGGGAGAAATCAGACTAGAGGTAGAAGTGAGAATGATGATGAGAAACAGAAACAACCACAAAGGGAGCGAATACCAGAGAAAAAGGCTCAGACTCACCACTCTGCAGGGTCTGTCTGCCTCCAGAGAGAACCCCACTTGGCAGCATGCCAGTGGGCGTCAGGCCCTTAAGCGTCAACACATTTTCACTCTCCTCTCTGCAGGAAGAACACAAACCAGCAAACGGGTCAGAAAACGACGCCGAGTCCTGATCGGACTGGAGAAAAATACTCTGACCCAACTTCACCTCAAACACGCCACCGACTGTTTCAGAATTCAAAACATCCTGTGGTCACATTTAAATTTACAGCCATTAAAATCAATACGACCTACCTGAGAACGGAGAACATTTTAGCCATTTTTCCAATCGCACGGATCTTGTTTTTGATCACTTCCTTACGGGCTGCGGCTGCATTTGCTGAAAACACAATCAGATACGATCACTGCAAACCTCAGATCAATGGTGCCCCCAAAGGGGGCTACCCCTAGAAAATTGCAACATTTGAATTAACTAAATTGCATTTTTCTGAAATGTTTGTGTTTGTAAATGTTTTAGATACATACTGTTTAATAAAATGAATAAAAAAAAAAAACGAATAAAGAAGCAATGCAACACATCGTCACAGGCTAAACTCTCCCAAAGTTACCACAAGGACCAATTTGGTGTGCCACTCCAAAAATTTCTTTGGCCCCGTCTGGCCACCCCTATCAAAATTTTCTAGAGACGGCCCTGCCTCAGAGGTGCAGAACAGTTATGTTATTAAGATTTTTCAAGCACTAGATGCAAACTGTTGACCAAATGACATGAAATAACACATATATGTCTTGTTCTGTTGCTAAAATTAAATATCCAACTTATAAGTTAAGAATCACAACAAATCGACACGTGGAAAGTGTGCTTTTAAAGTGTATTTTGATTTTTTTGTCAGGATGATGTCTTTACATAGAGGGGGCGGGGCATAAACTAGTTTGCTGGAACCAGCCACTAAGGGGAGCTTGTTTTGTCCTAGCTCCAAATTCTGGGCTTGATTTGATGCCTAGGTATAATACATGTGTTCATGTAATCTTTAAAGGTGGAATATGGAACATGAACACCAAAAGCGGCATCTAGTGCATGGAGGTTGTAGTTGCAACAGTAGAACAAGGTTTGCTGCCCGTAAGTGAACTGTTTTCAGAAACAGCTGCTTGACTTGTCAAGTCCGCCATTTTCCACACGTCTAGCCTTGCTGTGCAACGGTGCCCTCTACTGGCTGGTAGATATAAACACAAACCCAGTGTAGCACCATCAAAATAAATATTTGATTATTATTTAATTAAAATACAGCTTTTAAAGGAAACACTGTACCTTCATCCTGCACACCTCTAAACCTCTTTCCCATTCTCCTTACAGGTATTATTTTTTAAACCATATAGCTTTTTATTAAATTGTTCCATGATCAACCTTGAAGAGACATTTTAAAGCAGATATTTAATTAAAAAGAAACAGTTAGCTTGCTTTACAGAACACCTGTAAACAAAATGAGCTCGGAATAAAAAAGATGATCCTCTTTGAACAGTTCTAAGTATAAAGTTACCTCTAATTGTGAAGAATTGGTTTTCAAGTGCTGTGAATACATGTGTCTAACAGGCAATGTGGTGCATGAAGGGAGCCCCTTACCATCAAAAATCTCATCTTCATCATTCATGAGTTCATCATCGGAGCAGATGCTCAGCACATTCACCAGCATTTCTGTGACTGTGGAGGAAAAGGTGTGAGGAAACAGGTAGTCGCGGCGCCGCGCGGCGTGGAGCTCACACACCAAAAGTCCTGAAGTGACGTCTTACCTTTCTCTCCAACAAACGGCAGGGACCAAGTGAAGACGTCCATGAAATTGGGCAGCCAGTAGGGATGTGGTGAGCAGTTGAATTGTCGAATGTTCATGACATTATTTTCATATTTCAGTACAGCAGCTGTTGGGGAAAGCAGAAAACAGGGGAGCTCTGCATCAATCAGACACCTAAATAACAAGACTCACGCTTAAAACTAAAGCTTTAAGTAGATTTATTCAAAATTAGGCAGGGAAATATGCAAACTTAGACCAGAGGTGGATAGAATTATTAGCTTATCTGATAAACTCAAGACTGTAAAGGGTTGCAAACACCAAATAGCCTTTAATAGCGTCATGATAATGAGGAAAAACCTCATTTAAAGGGATCTTCTGGCTTTTTTGTAATTTGTTTTTGTGTATAAATAATAAATGATTAGTATTTTCTTGTGTAAGGCTTCCTGACGACCATACGTTTGGAAAACATGGGCTGATGAACTGTGAGATGTTTTGTTGTTGACAGAAAGAGAAAGTATAGTGTTCCACCACTAGGTGGCGTGGCTGAAGCCAGGCTTCACTGACACTGTTATATCAGGAGGCATAAAGCCACATGGAGATAGTCAGCAATGCTGACAGTCCCTCCCACGCTCCCCATCTCCCAGAGCCCATGGCAACCAAGACACAGATCTGAGAACACAAACAAACCAGGGCTCCCTGATGCCTTCTTGCGTCCGCTCACGGCTAAACGCACTTTAGCTCGCAATGCTGCAAAAACATTCTCACCAATAAGTAAAAGAAACCTAGGGAATCAGTTCCCACCAGTCTTACAGGCTTTCCCTTTAATGCTGCACATGTATGCATGTGTGTTATTGGACCAGCTTCATAAAACTGTCAACAACGCTGCTGCAGATGTTAACTGAATGTCTTACTATATTAGGTATTTTAACACTTTAAAACAGTAATTCAGTGCATAAAAGTGATATTCTTACCCTGTACTGTGATATAATTTAGCAATATGTCAATTTATTTATTTTTTGCTATGCTTGCCCCCGTCCCGTAGAGCCCTGTGCAATTTTAAGTGAGTGCTACTCAGCATTAGCCAATAGCGTTAAACATCTGCTTGTCAATCACCGAGCAGGTGCAGAAGCACCGGGACCAGGTGTGTAGGAGCAAGGGAACAGCTAACATGGTAGCCCTCGAGTTGGTGACCCCTGACCTAGACTGATACAGATTGGCGACCTTTCTTCTGGACAAGTACTCTTTTAAAACACGTTTGAATAAACAGCACAACATGAGAATAATAAAAACGGCATGTTTTATCTCTGTAGCCTGGCTAGAGGTAGATGCATGAGAGGTGTTGCTTCAAGCTGGAATCACAGAAGTAGGGTGAGGGGCTTGAGGTGCAATACATCTTCTCTGCCTCTAGATGGTGCCCTCTCAAAACAAAAACCTGAATTTCTGCTTCTATAACATTAGTGACCTTGCTGTAATCCTATAAATTACATTATAGGTGACTATAATAGCTTCCTTAAACAGCAAATCACTGAGAAACTGAGGATTCTGCTGACAATGACGATATAACGGTGATGACCTCAGTTTGGAGAAACGGAGATGAGTTCTCACTGAACAAATAACCGTACAGCTGATCACCACCCTGCCATCTGTACCTCGTGGTTTCACGTGCATTTCTAATTTAACCTGCTATTTGGGAACAGAAGGGCCCTAATCCTCGTTCGAACAATTAATAAGTCAAAAATTATAAACACTTTTCTTAAATTAAATATTTAGAAAAATGTTTAAACTTTCACTTTTTTAATCAATGATTACAAGATAAAGCAATTATTATTATTATTATTATTATTATTATTATTATTATTATTATTATTACAATAATAGACAAAGAAGCCTCACCTGAACATGTGTAGGTCTCAGGTTAAAAAACTTTAATAATTTATTCATTCATTTAAAAAATGTCTGTCAGTTTAAGCATGAATGTCATGAAATTTCATTTAAAGTTGTTTTAAGATGGCAGCATTCCATTTTGAAGCTAACCTCACTGAGGCAATCTGGTCATAGCTAATCTTTATTTCTCCATACTTTGGTTGTTCAAAGAACTAACCACAACAGGTAAGAAGTAACTTGTTCATTATCTTTTCATCCAATTCTAAACATCTGATCTGCTGCTTTCATTTTCAAAGTACATCAGAGATTTGTGCCAAACCATGAAGGCATGAATTAAAAGCAAAAGGCAGAGAGGTTTTCTGACCTTTGTTGTTGTAAACATCCAGGTAGTTTGGAGCTGAGAAGATGGTGATGAGGGACGGGAACCCAGTGGTCTGACTCTTACGGTACATCCGGTAGCTTCAGAGCAGGTGGGCAGAAACAGTCACAGCGTTTTTAAATACATGTTAGTTTTAGCCAGTAGGTGTGTTTCTTCTTCCTGTGCAACAGAGACAACTTACCCAGCATCTTGTGCTTCGTGTGCTCGGATTATTGATAATAAGTTATTGCTCTGTAGGAACTCACAAACCGCAGGATAACTGGAAAAGAGTAGCAAGAAACTGTGTTATGGGACTTGATTGGAGCCTGGAATTAGAAGAGGCAGCTTCATAAAGAGGCCAAGGAGAACGTTTTATCACTTGTTCTTAAATAGCAGGTCACTAATTTCATTCATGGTTTCACACACTGAAAAATGAAACATGATTTTTAACTCATTAATATATGCAGAAGCTGCATGTTGAGGGTGACGCAAGGGTGTGAAAAACCAATCCAACCTCCACCTGGGGCGATAAAAAACAAACTACCCCTGAAAGCAGCACTCAGAGCTTCCTGCCCTCCAGCTCTAACCTGACAGGAAATGGGCCTGAAAAGAAATGGAGCCCACCAGCTTCACAAAGCAGGAAAGAAAAACATCCTCATGATGTATCCAGTGCATCTTCTGCAATTCTGCAGTCTGGACATGCACATCTGTTTATATAATAGTTGATAAAAACATTCTGTGTAAAAATCTATTTACTATAAATACACTTTTATGTACTGCGATGGACTGGCACTCTGTCCAGAGTGTACCCCTCCTGATTGCCCATTGAACGCTGGAGATAGGCACCAGTCCCCCCACGACCCTACATGGACAAGCGGGTTCAGACAATAGATGGATGGATGGAAACTTTTATGTATGCAGTATATTTGAGTTTCTACCCTTAAACCCTGCCACAAAGAGACTGCATCCATCCTTTTATAAACTCATAAAACCTTTTGTACACACGCTTACCTCACATAAGCTGAGAAAAACACAACAACACAGCAGCAACCACACATGCATTGTAAAATCTAACTTAGTTCATTCATTAAAAAAATACATGCAAACCGATTGCACTTAAAGGCCCCGTGTGTGAAATCCATTGAAATCATGATGAAAAAATGTGACTCTTTAGCGCCTTGCAGGTCAGAGAAAGTATTGCAGCTACGATTGCTCACTCATGAGTTTGATGTGCATTATCAATTCCAACCTGTGTAGCCTAGCCCACACAAAGCTTAAAACAAGCTACTCGACCTTTTTAAAAAAGTATTTATAATTATGACTGTTTATCAACCTACCAGTCCTGAAGGAGGCAAGCTAGTTCTGTTATTGAAGCGGTCACGATTATCATAAGGAGGAGGGGTGACGTCAGCCGGGAGGTCAGGTGTTGTGAGAAATTTTGTTTCCCTGAAATATTCTGGTACCGGGTCGGGAGTTCTGGTGCTAGGAAAAGACGGATGAACAACTTGAGGTGAGTTTGGGAGTCAGAGACACTGATCAGAGGCTAGCGTCCAGATAATAGCGGGCGGGGGTCTGAACATATGCGGTTTCCTTGGGTTGGACATGATGACGAACTGACAAATTTTACGTGTCTTTTGATTAAATTTTTTATTCAAACTAACAAGTACAGCAATGGTGTAGCTATTATTTTGTATTCATTAGTTCAATTAGCAGACTCCATGCTTCCAGGGTGCACTGCTGCCCTCTAGTGGTTCTTTCAGGCTACAGTCATAGTCCAAACGGGTAATGGGCTCGACACACGGGAGGCGACATCGCCTCTCCTCCATTCATTTTCAATGAAACATGCGCGACAAAGTGATAATCGCGGGTCTCCCAAAGTGAAACGCAAAAAATGTGCGTGTGAAATTTAGCGCTCGTGCACGTGTCGTGCACAGGCGACCCAGTGGCACGATCCCAGAAAGTTGAAATATTTTCAACTTTTCATCGCTGTCGCTCGGACGAGGACCAATCAACGGAGGTTTCATTCACTGACCAATGAGCGGGCAGGATGCTCCGTACATCTCCTAGCAAACATGGAGGAGAAATTGATTATTATTATGTTTTATATAGTAAAATCAGAAGTAAGATTTCACATAACTCTAGCAGCACCTTGTGAAACATCATATCTACCACTTTATTAACTCTGAAATAACCTTAATTCCCTCCAGCCTGACACAGCCAAACAAAACAAAGGGAGTTTCGATTTCGCCATGGAACAGAACGCGTAGACTGCTTTGCCGCTGGCCGCTGCCGCGGGTCGCCTCCTGTGTGTCAGGCAATAAAAGCGACAACGACGAATTTCGCTGATGGCGGTTGTTTGTCGCCTCCTGTGTGTCGAGCCCCTAACGTGGAGCTTGTATGTCCCTAAACAGCTACTATATTTTAAGATGGTGGATGACCATGGAGGGTCGACCACAGTTTACGTGTTTAAAAATGTATAACTTCAAGTTGAGAGGAATATTTAGAATTCTTTTTGGTGAGAAATATTAGTGAAAAAGAATAAGTTTGTGAACTGGAAACACAGGATTTGATAAAAAGGTAAACATATCACACACTGGGCCTTTAAAATAATTAGCACACAGTATTAATTCAAGTTTATTTATAGCGCCAAATCACGACAAGAGTCGTCTCAAGGCACTTCACATAATTAAATATTCCAGTACAAGTCAGTTAATTAAGCCAATCAGAAAAAAGTTTCCCATATAAGGAACCCACCAAATTGCATCAAGTATTATATTATTATTATTTATAGCAATCATCATATTAAGCAAGCATTTAGCGACATTAGAGAGGAAAACTCCCTTTTAACAGGAAGAAACCTCCAGAGGATCCTGGCTCAGTGTAAGCAGCCATCCACCATGACTCACTGGGGATGGAGAAGACAGAGCAGACACACACACACACACACACACACACACACACACACACACACACACACACACACACACACACACACACACACACACACACACACACACACACACACACACACACACACACACACAGCATATATACCAAGTAGTAAACTTTATTGTATTTATCCTAGTGATTCTATAATTAAAAGGGTAAACATTCAATGTCAAAGAAAGTAAAATGTTATCATCAGGAGAGGGAGAATGTTTAAATGGTTAGGTAACTACTGCGTGACCTTTCATTAACCCTGTAAAGTGTCATTTTAGCACAAACTGGCTCAAGAACATGATTTAAAAATATGAAACAGTTGAAAACTTCATGGTTTTGAAGTTTGCAGATGACACCGCCATAGTGGGTCTCATAACAAACAATGATGAGACCCTCTACAAAGAGGAGATACAGCACCTCACTCAGTGGTGTTCTTTGAACAACCTGGTGCTCAACACCAGTAAGACCAAGGAGGTCATAGTGGACTTCAGGAGGCCCAACAGGTCAGAGCACCCACCTCTACTCATTTGGGGGGAGCTAGTAGAGTGTGCGGACAACATCAAATTCCTGGGCATCCACATCACCTCAGATCTAACCTGGTCACTGAACACATCCTTTCTGGTAAAGAAGGCCCAACAAAGACTCTTCTTCCTTAGGAAACTGAAGGGAGCCGGTCTCTCCCCCCACCTGCTAAAAAACTTCTACAGAGCCACGATTGAGAGCATCCTATTACTCAGTATGACGATGTGGTATGGGAGCTGTACCGTCCAGGACAAAAAAGACCTGGCCAGGGTGGTGAAAACTGCTCAGTGGATCATGGGGAGCCCACTACCAGATCTGGACTCATTTTATACCATCCGACTTCAAAGGAAAGCTAACCGTATCGCTGCTGATTCCTTCCATCCAGGTCACAAACTGTTTATGCCGCTACCATCCAGGAAACGTTACAGGAATGTCAAGGCCACAACCACCAGGCTGAGGAACAGCTTCTTCCCTAGAGCTGATAAAGCCATCAACCCTTCCCACCCCCCACCCACCCGTGATCCTGCTCCCACCTCTGTGACCCTGCAGATACCTACACTCCCAACCAATGACCCATGACACTATTAGACTTTTAATGATGGGTTGGTTGTAATTTACAATGATCCTGTTTTTTCATGCTGCTATTGTCCTGTTCACACTTGAATCTTCTATGTGCAATAACAAGTAGTGCAATAGTATCAATCAACATGTCGATCAGTACGATCAGAATGTCAGTCAGCACAACATTTATCTTTTATATCCTTTAAATTATTTAGCTTTTTTACTCATTTTACTAGTGTGTGTATGGCTCCCTAAAGGGAAGGTTATGTATTGTTCTTTTGTTTTACTCTTCGTGTTTTTATCATTCTATTTGTGGTCTTAGTCCAAATGTTGTTATGCGTATGCATGATGGCAATAAAGAATTCAATTCAAAAGCATCCCTTTAAGCGCGGCAATAAACATGATTGAACGTTTTAAAAGTTTTTCAGTAAAAAACATTAAAAATATTAGAAAAAATTCTATCCAATGTCAAAAGTCCTTCATCTCCTTTATCTTTTTAAAAGAGCTCCTAACCAAACATGTTTTAGGTTATAAGTAAGGAAACACTTTTTATACTCAACATGTTCTTCGACAATATCAGATCAAAATGTTATCCAGGGGTGTTCGTAATGTTTTGGTTCACCTCAATTTAGACTTTACTATAAACAACATTGGTATTATTTATATTTGTGAGTTACCTTCGGCTGAGATACATAAAATACTCTGAAAAGTTTATGCTGGACCTGCTGGCTCTGACGGTTTCTAACATTCCTGCTCCTATCCCAGAGTTGTCCTCCATGTTTTTTGATCCTGCCCTGACAGACAATGAGCTGCCCCACAGAGACTGATGACAAAAACCACACAACTCACAGCCTGTCGGTTTGGATCAGAACTGCAAGGCCACAAATCAGAAAAGGGGCCGATATAGTGGCAGAGACTGTTTTTGAAGAAAAAAAAACTTGAGTGATTTATTTCTAAACAGAAGACATCAGTCTTGTGTCACACCGGAGGGAGAAACAATGTCCTTCAGGCTTTCTGCTGCTGTAGGCTACCATGTAGTGTTTTATTAGGCCATCCTCTGTTATCCTGGATCTGCATGAAAGTCTGAAGGGAACACTCGTTCTATGAGCTGCTTTTAATAGATTATTTATTTTTAAACTTCACTGCAAATTATGTTTTAGTGTAATATTCTATAACTGTGAGAAATAACATGCTAAATTAAATCTCATTATTATTGAAAGAGTCAAACTTGTTTTTTTTTTCTATATAATCAATCATCTCTTCAAATAGAGGATCATGTTTTAGAATAATTATCATCATAGTCTATGAAAGTGTCTTTATTTAAAAAAACTCAATGAGTCTAAACATGAATACATAATGTTCTTTATTGTGTTTTACTTCTTTTATAAATTTTTTAATGTTTTGTTTCTATTTCTTTCTCATTAAATTAATGTCTATGTCTTCATATTTACAGTTAGAGACGAATATATTTGTGTTGATCGTCAATTTCACCCCAGTGTTACAATTTCAACAAAACATTATTTTAATAAATTAATCATTTCCAAGTTATTATCAAGGCTATACCAAAGGAACCAAGCCTAAATGGACCCTTCACCCAGTTTAATGTGCTTTTGTGTAAAAATTACACATACATTTGATCGTATTTGTTGCAGCTTCCTGAACAGCCTCAGTTTAGAAAAATAGAGTTTAGAGCTGATGAGGTATAGCCTGCACATGTGCAGCTTCGACCTTTTACCCAGTTGTAATTTAGCCCAACACTGGGATTTATGTGGGACTCTGTGATCATTCAAAAGCATAAAATGCACCAACAGCAGGACATATTGGATAAGAAACAATGGTGAAGAGTTTAGAGGGAACCTTTATGCTTTCTTTGTTGTTCTTTGAAAGTGGATGATTCAGACTAGCCGTTAGCTCATCAGCTCTGCTTGATGCACCCACCATTTTTCTGAACTGAGTCTGTTCAGGAAGCTTTTTCTATTCGATAAAATGTCGTTTCCAAAATGGCCAAATAACCGTAATGAGTAAAGCATTCTACATTGTAAACAAAACAAAACAAAACAAAACAAAAAGTAGCTTTTACGGTTAAACACTGGCAAAATATGAACAGTTTTTCCCTTAAAGTTTTATGAGCTTTAAGGAAATTTTCCATAAAAAACAACGCAAGACTGCTTTATAGGATTATGTATGTTGTAAAGAAAAAAACAAGTACAAATCATTTTTTTTACCAGTTAATTTATTTACGGCAACTTCACGTAAAATCAACAGTTAGTTTTAGTATTGATGGGTTTTTCCTGTAATGGTTTTATGGTTTATCACTGTTTTTTATATGGCTATTTTTTACAGTGTACTAATAAACATCACAAAATAATACTGTTAAGGCTCCATAGCAACGATTGCCTCCTCCTGTACCTCCTGCCACTCTTGAGCTTATCAAACTTTAAGAAGCATTTAAATATTTAAGTGCTCAAAGGCTTGTGTCGGAAGGAAAACCGGAAGACGGCTGCGCCCTGAGCACCTGGCAAAACCGTGCCATCCTCTGCATTTATCTAGGTCAACATCGCTAGCTCCCTATCAAGGCCAAATGTATACTCCAATCAAAATCATAGTTACATTAAAATCATTTTTTCCAGTTGCAGGACTGAAATGAGTGGCTAACATTACAGTAAAATAATGTACCCTAAAATCAGTTTGACAACATCCCTATTAAAACCCTCACATTCGCTGAGATTCTCCTCTGAGTTGGCCTGAACAGCCTGTATCTGCATCGATCCCTGCAACAGAAACCGGTGTGCACGCCGAGTGCTTGCCTGCAGATCCTTCCTTCCCTCCGCTTTGTGAAAACGCACAATAATGTGTTGGCGAGAGAACGAGTGAGGAATCTGACGAGTATGAGCGAAAGAGACAGAGCGGGATGGAAGTGCTGCATCGTGAGTGTGAAACTGAGAGGTTTTTTTCCCCCATTCCACCTAAGACAATCCATCTGTGAGGCTAGTGGTCATCACAAACATCTTCCCCGAAATAAAAGCCAATTCCTAATCGATCAGCCATCTTATAACCACAGGAATTTGCAGCAAGGCAGCAAGTAGCAAATATAAATCGTTGCACGAGTTAGCTAATGCTATGAATAAGGCTTAATTCAAGAGCTTTGAGCCAAATAACTGCACCGTACCCAAGATAATGTGATTCTCTGTGCTGCATGCACACTGTATGGTTGGCAGGAGTGGTAATGATGGAGAGTTAAGTTAGAGAGTGAAGGCAGAACAAAGCCAGGGGGAGATGGATGACTATAATAGCAGCATCCTCCACACACACATACACAATAATCCTCACTGAGCTCCTCTTACACTGAATAGCAATCAGTGACCACAGAGGTAGAGGAGGAGGCTGTCGTTGGTCCTGTCAGGCTCCAGCATCTGTATTGTTCTCAATATAAATTCATTACTTTGATTTTTTATGATCATATAATAGAATAGAGTAGAACTTTATTGATCCCACATGGGGGCAGTGGTGCAGTGGTTTGAGCTGTAGCCTTGCAGCAAGAAGGTCTTGGGTTCGCTTTCCGGCCTGGGATCCTTCTGCATGGTTTGCACGTTCTCCCTGTGCATGCGTGGATTCTCTCCGGGTGCTCCGGCTCCCTCCCACAGTCCAAAAACATGACTGTTAGGTTGATTGGTCTGTCTAAATTGTCCTTAGGTGTGAGTGTGTGATTGTTTGTCCTGTGTGTCTCTGTGTTGCCCTGAGATGGACTGGCTCTCTGTCCAGGGTGTACCCCACCTGATTGCCCATTGACCGCTGGAGATAGGCACCAGCCCCCCCGCGACCCTACACGGACAAGTGGGTTCAGACAATGGTTGGTTGGTTGGTTGATCCCACATGGGGTAAACCCAGTTACCCTCTTCACTTTTCTCAGGTTGGTGAAATATTCATTTTCAAGGCAGCTGAAACTTCCTCCTGGACACTAACTCGTGTCTGTATAATTAGTTTTGTTTTATTTGTGAAGATCTTACAGATGTGACAGTGTGAGCGTCCTGTCACAGTGTCCCGATTGATCATGCGCCCTGGCTACAATCAATTCATGTGTTTTTGCTTTCCTTTCAGCTTGCCATTGCTGCTCAGTTGAGTTAATTTTTTATCTATGTTCGGTTACAAACCGTTTTTAAGAAGGCTGAACAGAAATAAATAAAGGCCCTGTTTTTCTCTACCTCTGCCTTGGCTCCTTATTGTGACCAGACCCACCTAGGGCTCTGGTTGTGGGTGTCTAAGCCTTACGCTCAGTCACAAGTGGCGTTGTTGGCAGGATCTATGTAGTACTGTCAAGTAGGTCCATGGATGTGAAGTTTGTGGCACTCTGCGCAGGCGCATGAGGACGTGCTTGTGGAAAGAGGGGGGAAGATGTGGCAGTGTGAGCGTCCTGCCACAGTGTCCCGATTGACCATGCGCCCTGGCTACTTGACCAAGGGGATGTCCCTTTGGCTGACTGATTAGCGTGCGTGACTCTCACCCGAGTGTCTGGGCCCTCGTTTCTCCACCTTGCCACACATATCATTAATTGTGAAGTAAAAAAAAAAGATTTCAGCCTTCAAGGAGGAACATCAACTGGTGGCCTGTGGGCCTTGTCACTGCTCCAAAACCACTGACTCATAAAAATGTGACTCAACGTGATACATGTGACAGCCCCATCTAGTGGACACCTTTGTTTCTGCGCATACCTGTAGTTATCGTTCATTTATCGTTATCGAGGTGAACTTTTCAATATATTGTGATATTGATTTTAGGCCGTATCGCCCAGCCCTACAAAGCTATAATTTAAAGGAGCCATATCATGAAAAATCCACTTTTTGGAGCTTTTTAACATGTAATATTTTTATTTCATCATGAAAAGAAAACCCAAACCAACTTTTGGCTGCATTCACGCTTTTTCCTGTTCCAATTGCAAATTTTGAGTTTTACTTTGAAAATCCTATAAAGCCTTAATGGAAACTAGTCTTGGCATCAGGTCCTGCTCCACTCCTGGGGGCTAGCCTCTGGTCTGAAAGTGTACCTGGCCAGCTTACGGTGTGTAGCTTAAGTGACTGCTAGCATGCAGCAGACGTGGTAGTCCAGTGGTTAGAGTGCTCAGGCAGACATCTTAACCACTAGACTACAATGGCCAAAACAGCAAATGACTCACCTAAGACACTGTTGTAGCCACATTTTGTTGCAGCGGGCTTGGGAGGAGTTTCACTAAAACTAACCGTTTTATTTCCGGGTGTAAATTCAGGCTGTAGAAAATAACTCACATTTAAGAAAATCTCAGTAGTGCCAATGGCATCATGAACTGCGCTAACCTTTGTTTTCAAAGGTTTAAAATAGCAGGACATGGAACATTTAAATAAAAACATTGGTCTAATTATGAACAGACGTGTGGTTTTAACCCCTTGTGGATTATTTGCCACAGATTCAGTAAATGTCTTCTGGTCTTTAAGCAACCAGATGGTGTTTTAGTACCTTTACCATACACCTGCCATGCCCAGGCCTGTTCATGTCTACTGCTCCCTGGGCAAGGGTGGCAGAGGGGGTAAGTGCCCGCCTCATGACATGACCGTTGCAGGCTTACGCCCTATTGGTCTGTTGTGTCGTATACTGACATCAAACAATAGTTCAGTTTGAATCCTGAAAAGAAAGAAAACTATCTGTTTTACAGTGCCTCTCATTCACGAGGCGCTTCACAAGAACAAAACATTTAGTATAAAAATATTTTTCTAAATTGTTAAAAATATGGTTAAAATGCGGGAAATTAACTGATTACAAAATGTAAGGAAAGGGAAAGAGAATATGAATAGGAAAGAGGGAGAACAGTGGATCCCGGGAAAGACGGAGTTGGTAGAAAGAGCAGAATAAGAAGAGCTAACATCATCATTACCACATGCATGTTGCCTTTAAAGAACAGCATCAGGTGTTAGAGATAAAACAGGCACAGGATAAACAGACATTTTAACAGAATCTAAAAATATTTTCTACATTTTCTGAGTCTCTGCGAGCACACTGAAAACCACATTTTCACATGACCTCTATCTTTTATGACCCTGCACACACTGTCCACCAGTCCATTCCCTCTTCTGTGGAGGAACACAGTAAGTCCTCCTGACTGGTTGTTCCTGATTTGAGCAGAAGTGCAGCTCCCACGCAGGGGTCTGTTCTGAGCCTTCATTAAGAAAACTCTCACTATAACTGCCACCTAATCTCTCCTCATCACCACCACCTACTTCCACAGCTCTCATCCATCCCACAACCGTTCCAGAACAGTGTTTACTTCTCATTTGTCTTGCTGTAACAAAGCTGGACGCTCCTCCTCACAGACACTTTTGCTATCTGTAGGATTTGAGGAGGCTTTTGCCCTTTCAAGCACTGAATTGTGAAATCTTTTCGTTAAACACGCCTCTTATTGACAACTTCCTCATTTAAATGTTGCTCAGGCATCAAGTGTTTGATATCTATTAATAATTTATGATTTTAACAGCTATTTCAGATATAAAGAGGTTGCAAAACTGTCAAGTTCTCAGAATAAAATCTATTTATCACTGATAATGTACACTATCGACCTTGCATTCATGCATCTTTTACTGCTGGTAAAAAATCACTATTTCTGCAATGCATGTAGGTAAAATATTGAAGATGCACGACATCACTATCTAAAAACAACCGTGTGGTTATTTGACAGTTTAAATAAAGGTAGGCTATCGCTCCGCAAACCAGAAAGTTCCTTTGGAGCTGGAAGCAACAGCTCACCTGTAGAAGTAGGAGCAGCCTCGCACCGTGTTGTGGCTGAAATATTCCTGGGTTTTCTCGTTGCCAAAGTCTTCCAGAGGGTCTGACCACAGCAGGTCACACATGGGCCCGAACGCCGGAGGCTCTTTGAATCGATCCAACTGAAAGAACACAAGGAAGACGGGGAAGTAATCACTGTCCGCATGTTAGGGCTTAAAGCAGGGGTGCTGTTACCTTTTTAATGTCATCTAAGGTGTGTATTTCAGGTGAAAGTCCCCCATGGACACACAGAAACTGCTGGTTCATGAGCGCTGCCAGGGGAAGGCAGTCAAATGCATCCATACACGAGTCATACACCTGCTCCGAGTACTTGATTTTACCTGACAAGAGAAGGAAATGTGATCACATAGGCATGGCTGATTTAATGTACATAACAAACAAAAATATACAATTTAGAACATCCCTTCTGGATGTAATTCAGAATAATGATGTCATTTTGATTAAAATGTGCGTAATTCCCTTTGTGTGAGGAAAAACGGGGTCAGTAGTTTGTTGATTGTGGTTGAACAATCAAAGCTGGAAATGTAAAAGGCAGGAAGGTACTTTTATTCATTCTATGTGGTCATGCTATGTTGTTCAACCTTTTTGGAAAAAAATACTGAATACAATGCAAGAGTGGTTGGGTATACCACTCCCGGAAACTGCTCTACTTTGTTTACTAGGAGACTTGTCGGGTATACCGAATATATCTACAACGGCAGGGGCCCTAGCTCTTACAGGTTTTATTTCAGCAGCTAGAGTTATACTGCGTAAATGGAAAAGTTCTGAGGCACCTGTTTACAGAGACTGGATAATAACGATGACGGAGATTGCATCTTATGAACTATTAATTGCTAAAATGAAGGGAAAAAAAGACCCATATTTTGAAACTTGGAATGAATTTTTGTTTTTTATTGGTAAAAAGATGTAAAAGTTGTTGGATAGCATGTTTTGAAATTATTATGAATGGTGGTTGTGAGTGGTTTTGAGTTAACCAGTGCTGTATGGGGGGCGGGTGGGGGGGGGGGGGTATTTGGGTATTTTGTTTTTATGTTTATGTATTTAGCAGACACTTTTGTCCAAAGCGACTTACAAGTGATAATCGGCATTTTGCCCTTGAGGCTAACAACAACAATAGTAACAACAACACATTGACATCAGTCATGGAGAGGAGGGAACAAGGAGTGGACAGTAGAGAGGAGGGACAGGTGCAGGCAAGGTGCTAGTTAAGAAGATGCTCTCTGAAGAGCAGGGTCTTCAGGAGTTTCTTGAAAATAGAAAAGGAAGCCGCAGTTCTGGTAGTGCTTGGAAGGTCATTCCACATTTGTGGAACAATGCATGAGAAAAGTCTGGATTGTCCTGAGCGTGGTGTAGGCACTGCACCACGCTTGTTTGTATGTAAAAATTTGGAAAACTTAATAAAAAACTTGAATAACAAAAAAACAAAACAAAAAAAAAAAACAATCAAAGCTCAGCTGTGCACCTTGTGCACTTGTGTCACATCAGAAAATGTTTCGATTTCAGCTCTACATTTCCAGCTATTCATAGATAGTTGCGGCTCTTTGTACATCATGCACGACAGCCAAAGGGCGGGAGCTTGAACTCGCTCCTCCAGAACTGCTCCAGGCTACACGTGACTCCGCCAAGACAAGAAGAATAGAATAAAAACACATGAAAAAACAAACAATAAGAGGTACTCACATTCTTGTTTGAAGGTGAAATATTCTGTCAAATGTCTACATTCATGATTTCCACGAAGTAAAAATAGTGTCTTTGGATAGAGGATTTTCAGCGACCAAAGGTATAAAACACACTGTCAGAATAAAAACACACAGGGGTTGCTGAGATTAGAGGAACACAGAAAGTTATTTTCTTCTTCACATACTGGAGGACGTTCTCACCTCAATACTGAAGTAGCCACGGTCAACGTAGTCCCCAAGAAAGAGGTACCGTGTTGTGGCAGGAGATCCTCCCACTTCAAACAGCTTCATAAGATCAAAGAACTGCCCGTGGATGTCCCCACAGACTAGAAAACAACCAGAAGACAGCGGATTTGCATGAATTAGAGACACCTTTTAATTATATATATGTGTGTGTGTATGTATGTATGTATATACGTGGCTGCCATAAATGCACCATTATAGATCACAATAGACTATCACATGCAATCCAATGTGTTTATGAAATGATTCAACTGTATTACATACAATTTAATACACATTGATACAATATTAAACATTACAGTACAATACAATGTGATGCTATCTGTTACTATACACACATGACCTGGTTTGGTACTGTACAACATACGGTGTTGTAAAGAAAGTAGAGAAGTCTTTAAGTCATACAAGTGGTTTAATTCTGGAGCTGCATGGTGGCACAGCTGTGGAAGGAGGGATGGACAACTAATTATGAAATGAATAAACATCAAATTTCAAAATACATCCCGCATCATATATTTTTTCTGATCAAGCCCATTTTACTACCTCCACATCGTTATATCATTTAAACTGTACCGTTTTTTCTGTGCGAAGTATTTAAAAGCCCTTTTTTATCTTTATAATATTTATCATATCTGTAATAAATAATAAACTTCCTGTAAAAATCCAAGCTATTATTAAAAAAATCACAACACGGTAAACAATCATTTGAATTGCCTCGTCCTCTGTATGCAGACATCTGTTACGATATACCGGTAGAACAGTCAAGTCTCATTCTCTCAGTGATCAGTGACATGAACTGCCAATAAACAACAACAATATAAACATTAAAGGAGTGAATGTTTTTTATTTTCATGTGATCGTACGCTATAGCTGATGTGTGCATGAAAAGCAATGCCAGGTAGATCAGAAAACACGGTTACACTGACGACATGACGTGACGTTCCAGTTCATAGACATGTCCCTCTACCAGATCAGATTGTAGGTATATGCAGATTCGATTTCTCATGGATTTAGCAACTCTTGTGCAAAAAAAAGGTATTTGCACAACTGATAAAACCTGCAAAATAATCAATGTTGGAAGTACTTTTATCATTTGAGGTATTGAGAGTAATGAGATGTTTCCATCATCCTTAGCTGAAAGGTCTCTGCCTTCTGATTCTGCTCTGAGAAATGGGACAATGTCATCTCAGTGGGGCAGAAGAAACTCAACCTCCCAGGGAGACATATACTTTTTCACAAGGAACACCAAGACTCTGGAGTGCAAACCTACATCTCATTTCCTTGCTGACTTCAAGTTTTCATTATCATCTTGCTCTTTCTCATTCTCTCCTGCTCATCCTCCATCTCCTCTTGCTTCTCTGACTCCCCTATCAGCTCCACAGTGGCCTTCGCCCACTCAAAGCTTAGAGCAATGTGTGTGGGAGACTGCTTGTGTGACTAAAGCAATCAAATGCACACATGCGCACATATAATACAGAACTATGCACAAACACCCATGCATTATGGTGCATGCAAGCTGTATTGAAATTCAAGCTCTGCCCTAACTCACAAAGACACAAAACAAATGCATGAGTACCCCATTTCCAATAAGTTCACGTTGTCAGCTCAATACATTAAGTCTGAAACTTCTACTTGTCACTTTCAGTTGGCTGAAAACACTCCTGGCTTTCAGTTGTGGCTTACAGTATGCTAATGAATTCATACATGTATTTTTAATATCATACAGCTTATGATATTAGCATTAGCGTGCATGGGAAAGCCAGCCAATTATGAATAGACTAAGAGTGGTCTTCTTTCAGATCCAAATAAAATCTTCACAGAACAAAACAACTGATTTCAGAAAAAATATTAAATTACGACTTAAAAACTGATAAAACATTTTTGCGATCTTTGGCGTTTACTGCTGCAGATTGGTGGAATTGAGTTTGTTTGGCCTCAGCTTATATTTGTCTTTGTACAGATGGTGTGATGCTGTTGTACAGATATCTCCAAAAGCACTGCAATGATTTGTAGTAGAGTGACACAGACTAAATGAAAACTGGCAAATCTGAGAGCGAGCCTGTAGTCTGCAGATGGACGAATGTAGACCATAAACTCCGAGTTTGGACTAGGTTTCTTCTTCATGCAAGGGCGATAGAGTACAAGGGCTCTTGTTCTTGAGGGTTGTGAAACACAGCAGATAGGAGTAGCATTTGTGGACACTCTTCTGGTCTGTCAGCATGAACAAACAACACCTAAACCAGATGTGAAACTGTATATTTGATAATCTTTACCCTTCTTCTATGATCATAAACATGTAGGCTATGTGTGTACACATGCATGTATACATGTACGTGTACATAAATGCATGTATGTATGAATATACATGTGTGTACATACATGCATACATGTGTACATACATGTGTATGTATGTACACGTGCATGTATACATGCATGTACACATGTGTGCATACAAGTACGTGTACATGTGTACATACAGTACATGCATGTGTGTATGTATGTACACGTGCATGCATGTATACATGCATACATACAAGCATGTATGTATGCATGTATACATGCATGTATGTATGCAGATACATGTGTACATGTATGTATGCATGCATGCATACATGTATCTGCATACATACATGCATGTATGTACACGTACATGTGTATTTGTATTTATACATGTATGCATACATGTACGTGTACATGTGTACATACATGCATGTGTACACACACACACACACACACACACACACACATATATATATATATATATATATATATATATATATATGTGTGTGTGTGTGTGTGTGTGTGTGTGTGTGTGTGTGTGTGTGTGTACACGTACATGTATGCACACATGTATATATATATATATATATATATATATATATATATATATATATATATATATGTGTGTGTGTGTGTGTGTGTGTGTGTGTGTGTACACGTACATGTATGCACACATGTATATATATATGTGTGTGTGTGTGTGTGTGTGTGTACACGTACATGTATGCACACATGTATATATATATATATATATATATACATATATATATATATATATATGTATACATGTCGTCGTCATCGTCGTCGTCTTCCTCCGCATATCCGGGTCCGGGTCGCGGGGGCAGCATCCCAACTAGGGAGCTCCAGACCGTCCTGTGTACACGTATACATGTACGTATACATGTGTGTATACATGCATGTGCACACAGAATTTTTTTACCTAAGGCCCGGCTGATTAAAGGTGACAACTTTACAGCAGAAATAAACTTAACTCTTACCCTAACCCCAGTGACAGCATACCAGTCAGAGGAGCATGCGCCACGCATTATCTGCTGGTATGCTCCTCTGACTGCTATGTTGCGCTGATACAACACCGGCCTCAGCCGTCACTCCCCAACTCCTCTCAGTGGATCTCCGACTGCTGTGGAGGATCATACAGTGGGCTCCAATTGCTGCAGTCTGAGGCTGTGCTTATCACCTGTGGAGCTCTCTGAGGGAGACCAGAAACACCACAAATTAGTGAGTTGATGCGTGCTTCACATTAGAGTTGTGTTTTTCTGCACCGCCCATTAGCTTTGGCTAGCTCAGTTAGCTTGTAGCTGGGAGCAATTGCAGACTGAGATCCTCAGTGTTCCACTCTCAGCTACACCTCTTTGTATGGGCGTGAGGAGACGTGTGACACAGCCAAGATGGTGGTGATCTGAACCGCCCATGGGGTTTCAAAGAAGCTCTTCAGAACGCTATGGGGGGGTTGTCTAGTATTTCAACAGTCAATGGTTAAAACTGAAAATAATTTATAGCCATAATGCAATACTGGGGTTGAATGTATAGGGGCCTAGAACAAGATATTTATATGAAAGAAAACTTTTACAAAATAAGTTTTCTTTTTTTGCAAACGGTGCATTCATTAAAAAATGACTTAAAGCAGATATCTGGAGTTTTTTGGCAAAGGGCACCATCTAGAAGCAAAAAAAATATTGCACCTACGTGTTTACGGCTGAAAGCAACACCTCTCGTTCGTGAACATGCAATTCTAGCTGGCCAACAGAGATAAAACACATTCTTTTACAATTATTATTCTCATGTTATGCTGTTTATTCATATATATATATATATATCAGTCTAGGTACTTCTGTTATCTGTGACTGACATCTGTAAATAAATGGATGGCTAACGCTGAGCCAGGGTGCATGGGGTTCTATGGGACGGGAGGTGGGCTTAGCAAAGAGAAAATGTACCTTTTGCCTACATTATATAAAAGTACAGGGTAAAACTATCACTTTATGGATTTCTAAAAATCATACGTAACTCCTGAAAGGGGGAAACTCGGGATTACTGCATTAACAATATATGATTTAAATCTGACCAATAAACAATCTAAATGATCCAAAAACAAAATCCAACACAAATGAAATCCTTGCATAGGCCTGCTGTTATAAAACCTGTCATATTTTAAATGAGCAGGTCGTCTGGCTTTAAAATAATATGAAATGCTTTACTCCCTTTAAAGGGGATTGGGCAGTTTTGGCTTACTTTTAGCACCCCCCAGTGTCCATTTAGTAGAACCAAAAGTAAAATGTATCTCCTCGCTGTGCATTCGTCTTTTTAAAACCATAATCTTACAGTTGACATGTCTTTCAGCCTTCGTAGTGTCTACAAGAGTGGTTCATCACCAAATTAAACGAATCAGCCATGTTCATGAAATAGAACGCGCAGGAAATGTGCTGGAACCAGATTGCAGCGCCAGGTATGTCAGCTCCATTTTTCTCTCAGTCCAACAGAATGGACCGGCACTCTGAAGTTGCAAATGTGGAATTCTGGCTGCAGGAGGTAGAGGGTGTCTGAGTGGCATTTCATTAACCTTGTAAAGGGTCATGTTAGCACACTTTGGCTCAAGAACATGATTTTAAAAGGTGAAAAAGTTGCATAGTATCCTTTAACATTTAGACAGAGAAAATAAAATAAAGCACCTCTATAGCAATCCACACTCGGTTTGTTACCCTAACCCTAACTCTAAACGACCGTGTACCTGTGACTGGCGCCTCGATGTCTAGTATAGTTTTCTCCTGGCGGAGGATGGCTGCTCCCTCATTGACGATTCGAAGAGCCACTGCCTCTTCCACACGGCCCTCCTTGGTCAGGTGAGCCTTCAGGAGATCCACCCGAGGTTTGCCTTCACAGTCAAACACCTCCTTCATCGTAAGGTGGTGGCTCAGGGGGAATGGGACAGCTAAAGACAGAGGACACAGGCACTTAGTGGCATTTAGACACCGGGACGAAGAAAAGACCAAAAACGCTGGTACTGGTAATGTCGCCAGGAATCCATTTCTTTACTGTGGCATAAATGAGTTATGCATAATGTATAGTGTTCATTAACAGATCTGTCACTTCATAATAATTATTCCAGTACAGATGTGAAACTCTAATTTCTGAGATGCATGAAACATTAAATAAACTGTCCTCTCTTCCTAGATGGCTGAAGAGCATTGCCGTTAAAATGCATCAGTTACCTACCCACCAGACAGCCTGTGAAAGTGTGAAATCCAACCACAGATCATTACTTCAGCAGCAGCGGCAGCACTAAAGGCTTTTCTTTAATCTGGTGCTGCTGATCTCTGTTGATATGACCACAAGCTTCAGCACGTTAATCTACAGATCATCTGGTTCAACGTGGAAGACTTTTTCTGTGTCTAGCTATGAATAATTCACACGAAAGAAAAATTATGTAAGATGAATGCCAGTCGCCTTTTCACTGCTATATAAACTTGCAGACAAAAACACACACTTGCATACGTCATGTAGAAATAACCCGAGTCAACAGCAGGAACAAACCCGGAGCATGAGGGGGTGCTTGCCAGATTTCTGCAGTGTGCAGCAAATGTGCAAAACAGCAGCGCCAAATGAAGAGAAAACAAAGAAAGAGTCTCTGAGCTCGGGCTTAAACTGAACATGATCAAGGAGGTCTTTAATAATGAATGCTAAACTAGAGAAATCTCAAAGCTGCTACTCCTGCGATAATGAGGCAAGCCCCAGCAAGTGTAGCTAATGGGACTAAAATTTTCACAGTGTGCTGTGTGTTTCTGTGATGGCGATGTGTGCTCTGACACTCAGCCAGCAAGAACAAACTCAGGACCGTCAGAATAGTGCACAGAGGAAGTGAACGGACTCATAAGGTATAATAACAACTTAGGAGGCTCCTGAAGCTTCCAGCTCAGTCAGGAACTGACAGCATATGCTACAAACCTATAGACATCGTTATTAGTGATTTAGTGTATATTTTACATGAATAAATCTGCTAATGAGATGCATGAATCTCCTTGTGGCCCACTGCTCAAGGGTTTTTACTATATCTGCATGTGTTTGTTTGCAAAATACCTCCAGATGGATTTTAGAGAATCCCATAACTGAATAGGCCTCTTCAACTGAATAACGTTCAATCAGCCCAATTCAAGATGGCCGCTGTGAACTATCAAAAGTAGTAAAAGAAAACAAAAAGGCCTACAACTACTTATTTTATAAGTGTTGAGCTAAAGCTGGAGATGGTAGAGACTGAGACACAGGGGGTCTTTAATACTTGTAATCATGCATACTCCATACTCCAGCATTACTCACCAAAGGGGGCAAAATAGGAAAAACTGAACCTTTACATCTTTTATGCTGACATGTGGGTCTCTACTGCCTCTAGAAACACTCCAAACATGAAAAACATCCATCTTGTTTCTGTCAGTGTTTGGTTTTAGGAGTTATTCGTCTAAAACCAAAAAGTCCCTGTTTGTGATGTCACAAACATTGATATTTTCATGAAATGCCCCGTCACCTCTCCAGACTGGAGGAGCAGCGGCTCTACTCTTACCCCTCCTTTCCAGCGGCAGTAAAATGTGACGTTTTGGTCCCAGACACGAGGGGATGCTATCATTACCTTTCCAGTCAATTTTGGACACCCTACGCATACAAAACGCGTCAAACTCCACAATTAGTGAAACTAGCACAATAGTAAACAAATTTAACAATTACTTTACTAGTGTGGGACCAAACTTAGCAAACAACATTCCTAAAAGAAGTAATCATAGCATCAGTGGAAAAATAACAAGTAATAAAAATAGTATACTTCTGAGTCCAGTAACTAGCAATGAAATAAGAATCATTGTAAATAAATGAATCAATAAAAGAACTACTGACTGTAACAACCTAGACATAACATTAATAAAAAATATAATAGAAAATACCATCCATCCCTTCACTTACATATGTAATTTATCTTTTACAACAGGGACATTTCCAGATAACATGAAAATAGCAAAATTCATACCGAAATACAAAAGTGGTGAAAAACACATTTTTTCCAATTACAGACCAATATCCTTACTATCGCAATTTTCAAAAATATTAGAAAAACTATTTATTACTAGGCCAGATGAATTCCTGACTGGGTCCGAAACTATTTATAATGTATAGAAATGATATTGCCTCTATATTTCAGTTCAGTTCATTTTTATTTCAAACATTTCACACATGTATCATTACAAAATATAATTCCATTATTTGTTTGAAAAGGAGTAGGCAGTATTTACTTATTTGTCCCTACCCCCAAGTTTTACCTCTTATTCATTTAATTTTCTTTCAGTCTTAAATTAAACAAACAACATATGAAAATAAAATATATAAAAAAATAACAAATATATTAAAATGTATTCTATTTGCAGACGACACTACCTTTTATTATGCAGGAGATGATATCAAACAGATGATAGAAACAGTACAAAATGAGATGAAAAATAAAATTATGGCTTGATGGAAATAAACTCTCATTAAACACTGATAAATCATGTTTCATGATATTTAGTAAAAGTGATACAAGTCTATTAAATATCGATGATATTAATAATACAAGAGTAAAAGAAAGTAAATTTTTTGGGAGTTATAATCGATGATAATGTATCGTGGAAGCCACATAACAATGTGAAAACTAAAATAGCTAAAACAATTGCAATGTTACATAGAGTCAAATGGTCACTGGATGATAACACCCTATATTTATTATATAATTCACTTATTGCACCATATTTGAACTATTGTATAGAAATCTGGGGAACAACATATAAAACTTATACAAATTCTATCTATATATTGCCAAAAAGCAATAAGAATCATTACAAGGAGTAATTACAGAGATCCATCTAACCTGTTATTTATAAAAACAAAAACATTAAAATTCTATGACCTAGTGGACTACAATATTTCTAAATTTATGTATAATGCAAACAAAAAGACCGTTCCTAAAAATTTACTTAGAAGATTTATAAAAAGACAGAGTAAACATGAACTAAAAGGACATGAATTATTTACAACACCTAAGCGTAGAACAATTATAAAGGAGCGCTGTGTCTCTATATATGGAGTTAAAATATGGAATAAGCTAGGTAATGTAATCAAGGATGCAAAAACAATATTTACTTTCAAAAAACTAATTAAAATGAAATACTGGTATCATATACGTGCAAATCAATTATATAAAAACATAAATCAATAAATGAAGATACAAAGCTATAGATGTGCGTAGGTATATTCATGTGTGTACGTACGTATGTATGTGTATGTGTAGTGGATACGTGTGTATGTCTATATGGATATGTATAGATGAAGTATGTGCGAGCATATGGGCATGTGATGCACTTTAATGTATATATGTATGAATAGGTATATGTGCAAAAATCCTTTTGTTTTTTGAATTGTTATTATTACTATTAATTTTCACTTTCTTCTTTACAAATTGAACTCAAGTCAGCTAACCAGTCGAGCAATTACTTTGTATAGGTTAATCTATAATTATTGTTATTTCATTGTAAAAATGCCATTTTAGTTAAAAAGGGGCAGATAACATACGTTTTCTTCTTTCTGTTCCCTTTTCATTTTCTTGGTTTGAGAAACCTGAGTTTATTTGTTAGTATTGTTTTTTTCTATTTTAATAATAAATGAAATAAATTTAAAAAAAATTATTGCGCCAGACAGGAAGTGAAACTCAATAGCAGTGTAAAACACATCTGGACACATTCAAAAATAAAATTCACACACAGGTAAACGTCACATCAGAATTGCTCCCAGTTTGGGAAGAGCTCTGGGTAAAACGCAGCTTTTGAGTTACACGATAGCTTTGATGGCTGGTGTAAAGAAGAGGTAAGCCCTTCCTGGATATTAGAGCTTCTCAGCTTATAGCAGCCTGAGCCAAGAATGGGAGGGCGTGGCCAGCGGCAGCTTGTTTTGTTAAAGTGACATAACACCAAAACGGCTCCTTTTGGAAGGTTTACTGAAACTGTCAGGAGACAGCAACGACAAAAGCTGTTTTATGTGAGAGGGCTTTCATTCATTAACCCTTCCACTTTCCTATCAGGTGACCCCGCCAGGACAGCGGGTGGTTAAACAAGGTTTAAAGTTTACACTTTGGCAGGGGTGAAGTGATGCATCCCTTAAAAAATATTTAAATAAAAACTTAAAATACACCAGAGGTCCATCTGACCCCATTAGCAATGTGGGAGGATTATCATGTTTTGTAATGACCATACAGCTATTATAACTTTTTAAAAGTCATAGCACATGTCCTTTTTTGGATTATTATTTAATCACACACAGAGTTTCTGAACAGAAAAATCAGAAATTACTGTATTTACTGTTTATATATATATATATATATATATATATATATATATATATATATATATATATATAAACAGTAAATACAGTAATTTCTGATTTTTCTGTTCAGAAACTGTATATATATATATATATATATATATATATATATATATATATATATATATATATATATATATATAAACAGTAAATACAGTAATTTCTGATTTTTCTGTTCAGAAACTGTATATATATATATATATAAACAGTAAATACAGTAATTTCTGATTTTTCTGTTCAGAAACTGTATATATATATATATATATATATATATATATATATATATATATATATATATATATATATATATATACATATATATATATATATATATATATATATATATATATATATGTATATATATATATATATACATATATATATATATATATATATATGTATATATATATATATATATATATATATATACATATATATATATATATATATATATATATATGTATATATATATATATATATATATATATATACATATATATATATATATATATATATATATATATATATATATATATATGTATATGTATATTGTTACAGCTTTTTGCAGCTTTTTGCAGTTTAGATAAAAATGAATAAATGAAAACAACTTATGTTTGTGACTACTCAGGGTTATTCTTACTGTATAAGGTATGAGTGACATCTGAAAGTCTTTCATTGTGTCACTGGAAATCGCTCCACAACCAGCTCATGAAACAAAGAACAATCGTGTCGTTGAACATGAAAAGCTGAAAAAATAAATCAACACTTTTGATAAATAAATAACACGTGGAATAAAGATGCATTTGTATAGCATCTATGGCCCGAAAGAAGCCTCCTAATGGAGAGGTTATTAATGCCACAATATGATCAAAGGAATTAAAATGTTATCTTTGCTTATTTACTTTCCACAAGGTTAACAATAAATCTTTTTCTGATCATCTTCTTCAGAAATGCCCGTGTTGACGCCGCCTATGGATATATGGTGCTGCAGAGATGAAAAGCTGACTTCTGCTCAGCAGCCGAGCACCGCTGAACTATGAAATACTGTACGTTGCCGGGCAACAGCAGCAGCAGCAGCAGCAGCTGACTGTTGGAGTGCAGCCAGAGGCGCTCCAGAAAACTGCAATTTGCACTGGAGGTTTACACAGATATACTGTAAAGTGTTGGTCGTACAGTTGACACGATAAATCTCTAAATTCTGTCTCAGAGGGGTTCAGGTCTTTCAGTCTGAAAGAAATATAGTTTTCCTTCTGTAAAGTGAATAAAATACCCAGGAAGGTGTTTTTATTTTTTTATTTTTCAGTGCTAACAAGCAACCTGGGCTCTGTCAGGAAACGCGGTACAGCTTTACCTGATTGGACTAACTGGACCGTGGTGTTCTATAGGAGCTCTAATTAATAAAGACATAGGTGTCATGTTATAACATGATGTCATGGGAGTGCTGTAATCAGTGCTATAAGATTGCCTCACTGATGACTCGAGCCTCTTCTGTAAAACTTCTGCAGCACGACATGCACACAGTCATTATGAGTGATGCTGGAGGATGCTTGGATGGAAGAGGGAGAGGCTTTCATGAAGCCTGACATATTATGTGTCAGGGTAAAGACGGGAAGCACACGGGCAGAGTTATGGCCTCATGCCTCTTGATGTTTACAGCACAGGGGCGACAGGAAGACAAACGTCTGCAGAGTTTTAGGCTGCAGGTTCGAACTGGAATAAAGAAAAACAGCTATGAATTTAGGGTGGAGATGCATAAGATAAAAATAACTTTATGTGTGAGTGTGTGCACACAATAACAGCAGGAAATGTCGCTTTCAGCTTCAAAATCGCCTCTGCCTTGAGATATCCCTTTGATCACCTGATGGCTACAGAAGCCACTTTCTGACAACTATTTTCTTTATTTATTTTACTATTCAGGCCTCTGGGGAGCAAAAAAAGACGTTTCAAAGAGAGTGAAAATAGAGAAGCAGATAAAAGTAACAAAGTGAAATATCCCTCGTGCCTGTCAGGGAGTAATAGACTCCAATAGCATAACAGCATCTGTGAAGCAGAGAAGAGATCACATTTGGAGAATTAAACATTATCTAAGAAAGTTTCAATAATAAATAATATATTTTAAAAGCCTGAGGCAGAGCGAACAGCACGAGTGGAACAGACACACTCCAGTTAGTTTTGGTGTTACGTGATCAGGCCGACATAAACCTGACTTATGTTTTTGAATCCTTGGATAAAGATGGACAAGTCATTTAAAACCTTTTGTGATGGATGTCGTGGGCCGAATAGGGTGTGTGTGTGTGTGTTTGTGTGTGTGTGTGTGTGTTAATACGTGACAGTGTTGTGATGATCTGACACTGACACGGTTCAGGAGGAAAAAGTGTGATCCAGGTGTCTGAGATTTATTTGTTGAGTTCCAGTCTGAATACTGAACCAGCCTAATGAAATTATAGCAGCTCACACTCGCTGCGCCTGCACACACACACACACACACACACACACACACACACACACACACACACACACACACACACACAACTCAAGAGCTAAAAGGACAAAGTTGTCCATGCTGACTGAGCTTGCTCGGCCTTCATGATAACAGACTGACTGGATTCAGAGTCCAAACGAGCAGGGCCAGCGAGTTACGGCTACTGTGGACACTTCATCATACACTGATCAATTCTTTATAGCCCCCTCCTTATTTCTCCCAGGTTCAATTATAACATGACTCACTGCTGGTAAAGTATACCCCATTAAATGTCAATTTCGTGCCCTCTTCTTCCTTTGCTGCCCCCGTCCAAGCCCATGAAATCCTGCTGCATCACTGCTCCCACCACACAGCTCGGTAATTCCTCCTCCTCACTCCTCCTGAAGCCAAAGATGCTGTCAAATGGAGCCAGCTCAGATGAAATCGTTGGTAAATCAGTGGAAATAAATCAGATTATTTCAATCTTCCGGTTCAGTGTCTCTTATCTGCTCGTTTTCGGTTTGGGGATGGGAGTGGAGGGAGGAGGGGGTGCTGGGTAGCAGAGAAAACCGGATTGTTTATCAACATCAAAGCTTCCGTTGCCCACTACCTCCAACACAACTTGATCCAGCCGCAGATCTACACCATCAACGCACGACGGAACAACAAAGGCCACGTCCACCAGAGCACAGCGAGTTGTTATGTAACACGGAGCCAGAACCGAGCGGAACGTGGGCTGACTTACATTTTACCACCCGATCGGTGGGGTTTAAGACGATGTCAGCGTTAGACATCTTCATGGGCAGTTGCTGTCTTCGAGACTGAAGCGGGGTTCTCTCCTTCGTTTGGGATCTACTCCTCAGTATTTGTGGTCGAAATGCGGCGGATGCTGTAGCATCACTTGGAGGATGCGCCCCCTCCGTGCGTCGCTGCTGCGCCGGGCTGGACCGCTGCTCCCCAGGCAGGCAGGCAGGCAGGCGGAGGGATGGAGGGATGCTGTAGGAGCCGCTGCTGCTAAGCTGTTAATGTGGGGGAGGATGTGCGGAGAGACAGACAGACAGAGAGAGAGGGAGAGAGAGAGAGAGAGAGAGAGAGAGAGAGAGAGAGAGAGAGAGAGAGAGAGAGAGAGAGAGAGAGAGAGAGAGACGTATGGCGTTGGAGGGAACTCCCACGCAAATGTTTCACGGGACTACCTGATGCTGCCATCAGATGGAGGGGCAGCCCCCACGCACCGCACCGCACGGTGCGCCACTCTACACTGTTCAGGTTTCATGAGCGCGACTTTATTTTGTTTTCCATTTTTTATGTGCCTGCATCCGGATATTAGAGTTTGTAGAAATACAGGCTGGAATCTCACTTGGTGGCGACAAAAACATGAAATATGTTTAATAAAAAGAAAGAAAGAAATGTTTTACTGTTATCAGTTACGCATCTCTGCCATTTAGGCTGTTTTAAACTGACTGTGCATGTCAGAAAACTAAAACCAAACTTTATTTGGTGCTTTTTGTAAATTTAATTAATCTGCATTGGTGTCTCAGTGTTGAGAAATAACCTTAACTCTTTCATTCCCACATCACATTCTCTGGTGATGGTATACCTGCACATCAGCCACACATTCAACTGGTGTGTAACACTGCCACCCATTGGCTGTCTTTGATGTTACACCAATAATAATAATAATAATAATAATAATAATAATAATAATAATAATAATAATAATAGTTCAGTTCATTTTTATTTCAAACATTTCACATTACAAAACATGATTTCATTATGTGTTTGAAAAGGAGTATCGGCAGAAGTATTAACTTATTTGTCCCTACCCCCAAGTTTTACTTCTTATTCATTTAATTTTCTTTCCATCTTAAACCACCACAAACCACCTATGAGGATATATATATATATATATATATATATATATATATATATATATATATATATATATATATATATATAATGTTTCATGATATTCAGTAAAAGTAACTCAAATGATACAAGTCTATTAAATATAGATGATATTAATAATACAACAGTAAAATAAGTTTAATTTTTGGGAGTTATAATCGACGACAATGTATCTTGGAAGCCACATATAAACAATGTGAAAACTAAAATGGCTAAAACAATTGCAATGTTACATAGAGTAAAATGGTCACTGGATGATAACACCCTATATTTATTATACAATTCACTTATTGCACCATATTTGAACTATTGTATAGAAATTTGGGGAACAACATATAAAAAGGACATGAATTATTTACAACACCTAAGCGTAGAACAATTATAAAGGAGCGCTGTGTCTCTATATATGGAGTTAAAATATGGAATAAGCTAGGTAATGTAATCAAGGATGCAAAAACAATATTTACGTTCAAAAAACTAATTAAAATGAAATACTGGAATCATATACGTGCAAATCAATTATATATATATAAAATAAATAAAAATATAAAGCTATAGAGATGTGCGTAGGTATATTCATGTGTGTACGTACGTATGTATGTGTATGTGTAGCGGATACGTGTGTATGTCTATATGGATATGTATAGATGAAGTATGTGCGAGCATATGGGCATGTGATGCACTTTAATGTATATATGTATGAATAGGTATATGTGCACAAATCCTTTTACTTTTTGAATTGTTATTATTACTATTAATTTTCTCTTTCTTCTTTACAAATTGAACTCAAGTCAGCTAACCAGTCGAGCAATTACTTTGTATAGGTTAATCTATAATTATTGTTATTTCATTGTAAAAATGTCATTTTAGTTTAAAAGGGGCAGATAACATACGTTTTCTTCTTTCTGTTCCCTTTTCATTTTCTTGGTTTGAGAAACCTCATTTTATTTGTTAGTATTGTTTTTTTCTATTTTAATAATAAATGCGATAAAAATATATCTAAATATTATTAATGATATTAATAATATAATAACTATTACTATAATAATAATAATAATAATAATAATAATTATTATTATTATTATTATTATTAATATTATTATTATTATTAATATTATTATTATTAATATTACTGTTATTATTGTTATTATTATTTTTAGTAGTGGTAGTAGTTGTAGTAGTAGTAGTAGTAGTAGTAGTAGTAGTAAAATGTTTTTCTTGCACACGTGGAAAGCCTTTAAATTTCTGGCTAGTTTGTTTAAATGCTCAGTGACACAGTCTGTAAAAGTTAAACTACAAACAAAGTTTAGAGTTCATTAATCCATTAAATTAGCTGTTCAAATAGAACAAAATAAAACAATTAAAAGCTGCGCAGATGTGTAATCCCACCTTTTGGGATGCGGAAGAATCTGGGCTTTCCTATCTGATGGTCATTTACTGTATTCAGCACTCACAAAGCAAATATCAAGTCTTTTCACTGGTTATAGATTTAAGTCTCAATGTTTTTACATATTTAGAGTATCTGATGCAAATCATAAAGCCACCTTCAATGCTAACTGCTGGTTTTGTTCTTTTGTTTTCAGAACTTGTTCCTTTTAACAATATTCCCATGTCATGACTGCACAGTTAATTGGCTGACCCCCACCCATGCCAACCAGCTGTTGCTGCAAGAGTCTAAATCAGGTTTATGTCCCCATCTAGTGGCCAGTCACTATCATTGCAAGATATTTCTCACAGCACGCTTTTTCCTGCAAATTTTTATATTTCTGAATCCTTTTATTGTGAAATGTTGTTAGTTTCACCAAAAACATTCAGCTAATAATTTGTAGAAAAATCATCTTAAGTAACAATCAGAGTAAAGTTGCTAAACAATAAGGGGCAGGGCTTCTTAAGAGATTCAAGTTGGGTTATACAGAAAAAAATGACATGAGTAGAAATAAAAAAAAGTTACAATATCAAGTGAACATATGATGAAAACAAAAGCACAATGACAACAAAACACATGCAGAATATCACACACTGAGAGGCTCCTCTGAGCCCGGATCCACTTCCCATGAAGGACGCAGTGAAAAAGAACCTCTTTAGTTCCCAAAGCGACCCCCTGCCTTCATGTCTCTACCCCTGTAAGAGTGAGCACTTCCTGCCCCCACTTGCTGCATTCTGCAGTGATGGTGATCATCCAGGAAATGATAGTCTTGAGTTTCAAATGAAAACAACTGGACTATATTGTTATCTTGAATACGTTTCAGCTGTTATCCAAGCGGAGTCTTCAGTTCTAAAGCTTGGGTTGGGATTAGAGGCGTCCAAGCCTAACAGACACTTTCCTTGCTGATGATCATTGCATTATTCATGCTGCTGACCCATATTCTTCATCTCCTTGGTTTACTCTGTGGTGGTGCAACATTTCTGCAAGTACCTCAGCATCTCCTTCATGTACAATGTTTTGAACTCAGATGAATTGAATAATCTCTGAAAGTGTTAAATGGGTTTTATTTAATTGACTGAATGCATTATTTTTATAGCTTTTGAAGCTGCTCTACAAGATAATGGCGACCAGGCTGCAGGCTATTGTATTTGAGTTTCTGGCTGACAACATTTGACTTGGTTTTGTACGTCTGAGTGGTTGTTTGCATGTTCCTCTTTCTGTAAACCAAATTGAATCTCTTACAGTTGTTTTTGAACGCATGGTTTACATTCAGTTGCCTTTTGTCTGGTTTGTAGATCCGTCAAAAATCATTTAAAATTAATTGTGAATACGTTTTGCATCTTTTCTAGCAAAGCACTTTATGGTTCCGGTTTATTAGGCTTGCCTGATCAGGCATGCTAAAGAAGTGTTTTAACAAAACCAGAAATAAATCTCCCTTGTTCGGTTGTCTGCAGGTTTTAACATTTGTTCTCAGGGGAAAAAAATATTGTTTAAGTTCACTCTTTTAGAGTTTATTTATAGCTGAGTGTAATTTTATGGAAAGTAACAAACACCCTTTTAAAAAAGAAGAATTCAGAAATCCTAAAGTTTTAACTGTCTGCAGACTGGCCACTAGATGGCGACACAACCTTAATTTTAACTCTTGCAGCAACAGCTGGTTTACTGGCCTCTCATGGAGAAGGTGTGTGTGTGTGTGTGTGTGTGTGTGTGTGTGTGTGTGTATGTGTGTGTGTGTGTGTGTGTGTGTGTGTGTGTGTGTGTGTGTGTGTGTGTGTGTGTGTGTGTGTGTCCACTTCCCCTTACGGGACATGATCATATCAGTTACCATTTGTTTGACAGCACAGTTAATTAGTTGTTGATGTAATGAAGCTTTTCTGTCAGTCGAAACAGAAAAAAATTCTTGCTGACAGATAAAGTTGAACATTTGATGACTGAGAGGATAAATCTTTGGAAAAATAAAACCAGTGTTGCTCATCAGGCTTCTGCTGTTAGGCTAGATTTAGTGAAAGGGAAACAGCTCAAAGATCCCGAATGCTTCCGAACTCTGTTGATGAAGGGAATCAGAGGAAGAAACTGACCAGAAAGACAATGAAAAATTGTTATTTTTTCAATTTTACTAATGCTTTGGTGCTTTTAAAAGGGTTCATGCTTCGATAATGAAATGTCAGTGCTAACAGAGAAAAGCTTGTTAGTGATTACCTTTTATCTAGTATCTAATTTGGATGTGTACGTGTCGGCTCAGCGTGAGCCCAGAAACACTATAACACAAGCAGAGGACTTTCCAGATTGATAATTATATTTTACTTTATGTGTAAATCACAAACTTCATTACCCAACTCAAATGTTGACTTTTATATGTTAGATAGCTGCTGCGTTTACGCCCATTCAAACAGAAGATGTCCCAATACTGCAGGTGTGAAAGGAGATACCTTTAAAGATGGTGAAAAACAACAAGCAGAGGGGTTTCCATCTGTTAAAAAGGACTTATTATGCTCATCTCACCTGCTGTGCTGCCATGTGGGTTTCTTCTGCTTCTACAAACACTTAAAACATGGATAAAACCCATCCAGCCAATTTCTGCCTGTGTCTAGTTTTGGGAATTGTTAGCCTAAAACAAGCCGTTTCTAAAATTCCCCGTTTGTGATGTCACAAATGTGGACTTTTGCATGGAACTCCAGCTCACCTGAGTAGAGCCGCTGCAGGAGGAGCGGCGGCTCTTTTCTCAGCCACTCCCAAATATAAAGGAGTCTTGGGGGGTGGGGGTGGAGGTCAGAGGACTCCAAAGCGCTTTACACTACAGTGTATCATTAATCTGTTCACACACACATTCACACACTGGTGGTGATGAGCTACATCGCAGCTGCCCTGGGGCTGACAAGCACCACCAATCCCTCAGACCACTACCGGCAGACAAGGTGGGTTAAGGACACAACAGCAGGATTCTCTGTCTGGAGTCAGAATCGAACCTGCAACCTTTCGATTACCGGACAACCCGCTCATCCTCTTGAGCTGCTGCTGTCCATCACCAGATTTGTCTTCTTTAAAGGAGTCATCATCTGAAATTTTCACTTTTCCACTTGAAAAAGTGCACAGGATGGCTTCCTAATGATTTTTCTTCTTCAACCAGCCCACGTGCACGCCACGAGCACACGCACTCCAAAACGAGATCTTGAGTTCTGACCTTACTGTCGTCACAAAGGCAGGATGTACAGTACCATATATGGACAGCGCAGAGTAACACCGCTATAGCCCGCAGTGCTCCGCTTCCAGAAAAGACGTCGTTTCAACTTTCATTTTAGAACTAGTTGTCTTTGAAAAAATACGGGATCTTCTTTAGACATCCTACAATTCCAAATGACGCAACTGGCACAGCCGAAATACTGCATGTGTGCTCACGAGAAAACGTATCCTTTACAAAACAAAGGGTCAGAAAAGCACTTTTTAATTTATTTTTCTAAAATAAATTATTTCTATGGCCTAAGAAGACTATAATTTGATGTTGATGTCCATGGTAGTAACAGGTGATGACTCCTGTGACCCTGATTTGGCTCATTGTGGAAGGTACTGAAAATGTCAAGAGCAAAGCTGCTGAAAAGTTTGGTATCGACCACAGAACTATTATAACTTCAGAAAAAATATTAAAGCATGTCTTCTTTAGGATCAAGTTTAGCCATAATGAGAATCAGTGAATTGTCCTGTGACATTTTTATGTTCTGGTTATTCTGGACAAATGCTGCCTTTGTGTTGTTATCTGGTGACAAAACAAACACATTAGCAAAAAAAAAAAAAAAAAAAAAACCCACGCTTTTCTAATCATGTTAAAAATCTAGTTGCTTTAGGGCAGCTGCTTCTGAGGAGAAGCTAACCGATGAAGAGTCTTTAATGATAAGGATTAAGCACACAGAATCACCTTTGTGATGTATTATCTTTTTAAAAATCATATTTGAATCACAGCTTTATAAAATGTAAGCTAAATGTTCAAGTTATTTACTACAAATTTAATCACAATTATAAGCTAAGTAATTACCAAGAACGCACATCTTACTTTGGTATTAAGAGGTGGCCATTGTTGACAATTTACCCTGCTTCTTTACTTCCTTGTTCTAGAGCCAATCAAATGTGAGGTTGCAAACTTCAATAAACCACAGGGACATTTTGGTCTACTCTAATATCGGGTAAAGAAGCGTAGAGGCTAACGCTGAGCTAGCAATGTCAATGGTGAATTCTATAGTCGCCTGTAAAAACATCTCAAGCTACTCTTTCAGAAACCAACAACTCAATATTACAGACACTTATTATCTACCTATCAACTTACTGTGTATGACTCGTCTTCGCCCATCATCTAGAACCTCCTGGTGCTGATCCGTAACTAGCAACAGCCACAAAACAAATGAGTGGCGGAGGGTGGATCTTATTTCCAAAATTACAGTATTTAAAAAGTCTAATAGGTGAGGATTTTACAGTAAAATAATCACAAAACCGTCTGTCTGAGTCACGTTGGAAGGAAGACACCAGCAAAATAACGAGCACATCAGACTCCCTTTCATCACTGGCAACAAGCGAAGATGTAAATGTGTGAAACAACATTTATAAATGGTGAATGTTTGTAATTGTAATGGTAACCGCTTGTTATAAATCAGTAAATGCATTTTGTCCTCACGGGCTCCCGTAGAAGGAAACATGGCGTCTAATATGGCGTCACACAGACTTAGACCCGCTTCCATGTATTTAAGACCTGATTTTCATGGTTATATGTTAAAAAACCGCCAATATTTTTCAACAACTGGGCATCATTTCATTCTTTTTGAACTACATTTTGATGGATATTTCCGGAGATGAACATTAAAAACTACACATTTTTCAGGCGCATTATGTAGAAATGAAGTAAAAATGACTATGTGGTAAAATTTGGTTACTGCACCCACTTTAAACAACTCTGAAACTTTTTGTCGGCCATCGTCAAATTACAAATGTCGGCGCTGCAGTATTAGCTGGCAGGAGACACGGCACCCCCACACTCACTGATGGTAAACAGTAGTTGTCCCTCCTTTCTTTGTTTTGAAAGGAGAAAAACTGAATCTCCACAGCTGGGTATGAAATGCATTTCAGTACAACCTTCCTTCAAAAATCACTGAAACATTAGACTCTTGGGATTTTCTCACTGTAAAATTCTTACATACTGCACCTTTAAATACAAAAAAAAGAGATATTGTTTAACTTTGATTATAAAAGAAGATTGTGCCTCAATTTATTATTTTGTGTTTCAGCTTTAGTGAGCTTGAGAGGGGTCACCTGTTTAATTAGTCAAAAGGTGACTCTAGTAAGTTGATGAGTCTACTAGAACACCACTTTAATAAGTTGGGATCTGGGTTCACAGGAAGTGATTCAGGATCAGCCACATGAGATGTGTTTAGGATCACACGGCTTGAGATTTCCAGCTGTACATTTAATGCTGCTAAACTGATCAGATGGCCTGAAGGCCGTTGAAACAGCAGAAATTAGGAAGTTCTGTGAGTTACCAGGAGAATGACTGGCTAGCCATCCATAATTAGACACTTTATTTCTAAATGTGTTACAGTATAGTTACAATAGTAGGTTCAGACCAACACTGGACACTGCTGGGTTATTCTTGTCTTGCTTTGCTCTCTTGAGCTCATATGTGCCTCTTTTTGGGCCATCATGAGGGGCTTTCCTCCCATGCTGGTCATGTGTGCAGCTGGGGATGGAGGATATGCAACGCTAATCATCCTCCCCAGCTCAGGAAAGTACCCTGCCTCCCTGTGCAGAACGAAAACAACAAAGAGCTGAGTGTGGCTGCAGCCTCCGGGGTTCAGTGCACCCACCAGAACATGTCCAAGAGTCACAGCTTGCTGCTCCCTCCAACCCATCTATCCATGCGTGACTCTCCTCTTTCCAGTTGTCCCTCTTTGACCCTCTTTTCAACACACAACAAGAACGCAAACGCAATGGAACAGTCCTGAGATTTAGTCAAAAATGGGAGGTCATTCAGAGTGCCATTAAAAACCCAGCTGTTTAATTTTATTTTATACTAGGAAGAAAAAAAGTGCAAAAGAGACAAGCATTAGGACTGAGTAAAACCAGGACTTGGTTTATATGTCAGCTGATATTTTAATTCTTTACATGTTTTGGATTCCCTCATTGACTGGATACGTTTGAAGATGTGAGCCAACTTGGTTGGGAAGATGATCACAGTAGCACATTAAATGTAAAACCAACAACTTTAAATTCTCAGTCTCTTTCTTATTGATGCAGTCTAAACACTTGCTCCTAATTAGTTATTTACCGCAGATTTCCATGAAGACTTATTTATAATAATAGTAAAAACATCCAAAGGGTCATAATTTGGAACCAGCTGCCTTTATCCCGTTGATTTAACGTTAATGCTTAGGGTTACACTAAACCCTAATGATGGTGAGCCACTGAACATTTTTCATTATATTATCTTACTTCATAAACTCGAAATAACCTTTACGTTCAGTGCGCTAAGAGCTCAAATCCCGTGCGTAATTACGCACGTGGCTTTCTCACTCCAATGTTTACGAAGTGAGTGTCATGTTTATGAGAACTGGAGCGCATTTATTTATTTGCTGAGAGCTTGGTTGCCTATACGGACAGTTATGAACACCCTGCTCCTCCTCCATTCCCCCTGTCTCTCTCTCTCTCTCTCTCAGCTACCGCGATATTTTCCAGCTCTGGAGCCTCAACCGCACAGCTCGATCGATTCGCATTGATTGTCCCTGACGAGCTGCTCCACTTTCTAGCCAATGTCAGCCAGTCTGCGATCGGGAAGGAGAGAAATGAAGGAAAATCTCTGCCGCCCTGGCGGTGTCATTTCCACACACTTGGGTTGGCCGCCTGCCAGCAGACAGGAAGGTGAGAAAACGCGGAGCGGATGACAGGAGGCGGACTTACAGCTGAGGTTCAGTTTTTTCACCACTGCCTTGTATTTCTTAACCAGGAGGAAAGTTTGCTCACCTGGATTTACTTTTCTCTACAACATCTATCCTCCAAAAACACCCAAACGTCCACATTTACGCATGAGCACCGACGCTCACCCAAACAGTTATTTGTGGTGAACATATACACCAGTGTTCAACCCAACTTGGTTAATATAAAATATATTATCAAGTAAAGGTTAAACACATCAGCTTTATAGAAGGGCAACGTTTTATCCTCCACGCTTTTATTCTGAAACTGCCTCGAACCCCGGAGCGCGCCGCTCGCACAATAATCCACTTCAGTTTTTCCACCAAGCTCCAAAAATCTATGAAATGTGTTTGCATGTTCCTCTCTGCAAGCGGGGATGTAGAGGTGGGATTGCTAGGACCGAGAAAGCTCGGGGAACCCACGCGTTCTGCCTCTGAGAAAGTACGCTTATCCAAGACAACAGCCACTAAATCCGCGTTTCCTTTCTTTTAACATTTGTCACTAACAGACGGGAACTCCGCAGGATTGTGTTTTTTGGAAAAGGAGCTTTTCCCCTTCTTCCTTCCTCCTCTGCCTCTGTCTTGTTTTTGCCACCGCTCGGCTCGGCAGGCTGAGGAGACGGACCGCTCGGACTGTGGATCCCTCCCCTCTGCTCGGATCTGCTTCGGTAGGTGTGAATAAAACGGGCCCGTGTTTGCAGATAAATGGAAGTGGAGAAGGAGTAGGGAGTGGATGGAGCTGCTGCTGGTGGAGGGTTTTTTAGTTTGTGGAAGTCTGTTGAAAGTTGGGATGTCTCATTAGGATGAAGTTGCAGCAGGGTGCGTGTTTAGACTACTGGCTTCTGCTTCTGTCCTCACCAAAACCTCTACTTTAGCTCTTTTATTAGGAAACGTCGTTTGCAGACTGATGCTGACGCAATCACACTTTATTTTAGCAAAAGCTGTTCTACAACTTTTATTCCATAAAGCGTAAAGGTTCGCGTTACTGGTGCGTAAAGGAGGAGATCTGATTTTCCTGAGCTGGACATCATTTGAAAGTTGCCAGGTATATTCTGACGCGCTAATCCGGTGATTTTACGGTCTCCACGCTGCACCCCCACAGGTCCAGGTGCTTCGTTTGGATGCGAGTAATTCCAAGTCTCAGTGATTTTTTTCTCCCTTCCTCTTAACTTTTTGTTTGCGCAGCTTCATTAGAGGGAAGAGGACGCAGCAGGTTCTGGACAAAGGACGGAGCCTCAAATCCAATTATTTGCCACCAGGCGTTCTAACCTCCTCTCCGTGCGTGCATGTCGCGCGCGTCAGTCGATCGGAGAAGCCGTGAAGTCCGCGAGGAGGCTCGAGTTGCGTTTGCGTCGCCTGCATGAATCTGATGGGTGCTAGTCAGCCGCTCAGGAACAAATGATTCACGGCCATGCAGCGAACCAGGACAATGCTTCTCCCACCTCCGGTAAAGAGCTGTTACCTGGCACCTGCGCATGCACTGACGTCAGTGACGGAAACTCATTGAGGACTGCTCCTGTGATTCACGCGCACGGATCCACATTACCTCCCTGTTACTTTAGCCTCACCGAGACGCGTCCCCGTTTCCAGTTTGAATGAGCGCTCGTGATTTCAATTATCCAGATTATTTAGTCCATCTAACGGCGAGTTTTGTTTTTAAACAGAATTTGGACTCAAACTGAAACGGATTAAACCTCCGCTGGCCCTGCTTTCCTCCACCATCTATCGATTAAACTGAAATCAATGCCTGGACTAACCAACCGTTCATCCATCAGCCACTGGCTCACATTCATTTGTGCACACGTGTGTGGTTTTTAAAGACATAAAACACCAGTTTGGAAATATCTGACTGAGTTAACAAGCCAGTGTTAATAAGCTGAGAATGCATAATGAGTTCTCTCAGGGCTGGCACCATAACAGGGACTTTCTGGTTTTGTCACATTACTACATTTATCCAGAGATTGTTGGATAGTTTTGTTTTGAAAACGTGTTAATGGGTCAAAACATGCAGCATTTATAGTGTTTTAGCAGATGTTACCAGTTGTTCAAATGTTTTACCAAAGAGAGAGAGAGAGAGAGAGAGAGAGAGAGAGAGAGAGAGAGAGAGAGAGAGAGAGAGAGAGAGAGAGAGAGAGAGAGAGAGAGAGAGAGAGAGAGAGAGAGGAGAGAGAGAGAGAGAGAGAGAGAGAGAGTGTGTGTGTGTGTGTGTGTGTGTGTGTGTGTGTGTGTGTGTGTGTGTGTGTGTGTGTGTGTGTGTGTGTGTGTGTGTAAAACACTATTCCTCAACCTGTTGGGAGTCACTGTCCAGAGTTCACATTTGAAGGAAACAGCGGACAGGTGGAGGACTCTCGATGTTTAGTGGTGAATAAAACTTATGAGAGCATTTCTTATAAAACCCAAATCACTTTTATTTCTCTAGAATCCACATGGACTACTTTCTAAAAGCCTAAAGTCGGTGCTTTTTAACAGAATAAATGTTAATATTTCTGTAACATGTAGACACAAAATAATCCCCAAATCATTTTCTATTTGATCAGTTGGTTGCCTAAAAGTAGAGAAAAGCTGCTACGGAAGCCTGAGTGTCCAAATGGGCATAAAGTATTGCTGGAAGTGGAAATCGTTGGAAAAGATATGTTGGACGCTGAACAAGTGGGAGTCATCGCTCCATCATTACTTGCTCTGACTTTTAAAACCACAACCTGACTTTAACCTATGAAGGGGCGGGGCTGTGCATCATTTGGGTGGAATGTGACAAAACACATTTTAGTAACAATTAGTCAGTTGCATTGTTTTTAGACTTATTTGGAGCCTACGTTAAAATTGAAAATTATATTTGATCAATGGATTGATTAATGACCCCAGTTGTTAAAAGCTTGTTGACACATTATTTTGATAATTGAGGCCGAAGACTTTAAAGTGATGGATCAAGATATTTGAAAGAGGGGCTTTGTTGAACTTTTATA